>NW_024582964.1:90894-153406 GCF_018398535.1 Haplochromis burtoni | reverse complement strand
ATCAGATCAATACCAGAGTATCACTAGTGGATACCTGGTAATTACACATGCCTTTGGCAGATCAAATGAACATGGAAGTAAGCAATGAGGGGTGGGAGGAATGTCCGGAGATTAGGGCTGGGCCATATTATACCTTTCACGGTAATACCGGTATAATGTTAGGCAACGATAAGAAAATGAAATATCACGATAGAATATGGGTAAAACGTGCATGCGCAGTGCCTTTGTTTTCATACGCTTATATGCACATGGCGAACAGGTATGGCGGCGATGGAGAATGAGAAGGGCAAAAGCGGATTGTCGAATGAATCAGATGCACCAAAATTGGTTTGTAAAAGTGCTGCAACTTCAGTGGTGTGGAACTGCTTTGGTTTTCATCCGTCAGACACCCACCAAAGCAAAAATTTTGTAGAACATGAAAGCGGGGTAAAGGAAACACCACAAACCTATTTCATCATTTCAACCAGAAGCACTTGTTGGAGTACAACAAAGCTGTTAAAGCACGTGAAGAAACGTCCGCTTCAGGTAGCACAGTGGTGAGACTAAAGAAGCTGACTCAACAAACAATCAGCATAGCTTTAAATAGCTGCACGCTAGGACTGGGCAATATATCGAGTTTTTAAATATATCGACACAGTTTTATACGAGATATGAGATGTGACAATATAGTTTATATCGATATAGTCTACGTTACGTTATAACTATACTTGTGGAGCCGCAAGTTTTCCTCTCTTTCGTCCACTGTGTCTCTACACCTCGCCTCTGCCTCGCCTCTCTCCTTCACTGAACACAGCTCCTCCGCCCCCATCGCTTCACCTGCAGGCAACGACAAGATGGACACGGCAGCTATCACAGAGGAGCTGGTCGGTAAAAAGAAAACATTTGGAGATTACTATTTTAGTGCTGTCAGCGTGACGTTAACGCCACAACTACATTAACGGGGCAAATATCTGTTAACGAGTTACCGCGCATCGCCCCGTGCATGGGGCTGAACGGCGTCAACGTGTTAACAAGCTAACCGGGCTAACGCGTTGACGCCTAAAATCCTTTCATTTTCTCAAAAAGTCGACAGTGTGCCTTATGTATGAATTCTGGTTGTGCTTACTGACCACAAACCGATTTTATGTGGTACACAGCGCTCAGAAACCTTTCAAAAAGTGTTTTGGTACGACTTTGGTAAGCTACGAAAGCTGCACTGCTTAAAGGACTGTTGGAGCATTATAGCTACCGAGGAGCCTCGCGGAGTGATACGTACTCTGCTTCAACGTCATATTACCTTACTGTGTGTATAAGGACCATAAATGGCACCTGTAAGAGACACAGTTACAAAGAGGATTTCAAACTCCAGGCTGTCAGCCACGCAGTAGAACCTGGGAACAGAGCAGCTGCTTGTTATTATGCTCAGCGTCTGTTAGTTTACATTTTGACTGCACAATTGTGAGCTTTTTGTTATGCACAAAAACAACATTGTTTTATTTTATTTATGGAGCATTATTATTTAATAAATGCTGATCATTTATTTCTGAGTAATTTTTTCTTGTACATCTATGCTGTATGTTAATAAAAGTGCCTGTGTGAGATTTGGGACACAGCTTTGACTAAGAACTCTCTTTTTGTTCTTACTTTATGGCTTTAAAAATATCGAGATATATATCGTATATCGCCATCCAGCTAAAGAATATCGAGATATGAATTTTGGGTCATATCGCCCAGCCCTACTGCATCTCTAATGACAAAAGTAGTAAACGCTGGGAGGAACTAACTAATGTAATGATGCATGTAGTGATGCACTCCCACCCCATGCAGCAGACTGTGACAGCACTGAGCAGCTCCTTCAGTGGGAGACTGCGGCACCCACGGTGTGGGACGGAGAGATTTCGCAGGTCTTTCCTCCCCACTGCTGTCAGACTCCATAATAAAAACTTTAACTGATCAAGCACACACATCCATACATATGCAATAATACTAAGTGCAATAATCCTTTCTGTCATCGTTGTATTCTTACTCAGTTGTATATAGCATTTGTATTTGTATTCTATTTTTATCTTATTGTATATTTATTTTATTTTATTCTACTGTATATAGTATTTTATTCTATTCTGTACAGTTGTGTACTGTATTTATTCTTATTGTATCCTAATTTTTGCCTCATAACTTTTGCACTGTCCACTTCCTGCTGTGACAAAACAAATTTCCCACGTGTGGGACTAATAAAGGTTATCTTATCTTATCTTATCTTATTTTACAGGATATGATCTCATTACTGGAAAGGTCATGTACGTCACTTATCTTGTTATCACAAATTTTTAAATATATATCATGATAAATATTTTTGGCCATATTGCCCTGCCCTACCGGAGAGTATACATAACTGTTCACTTAATACGAGATACAGGCTTATACAATTTATTACATTACCATAGACCACAGGTGTTGAACTCCAGCCACGACGGCCAGTGTCCTGCAGGTTTTAGATGTGTCCTTGATCCATCACAGCTGATTTAAATGGCTAAATTACCTCCTCAACATGTCTTGAAGTTCTCCAGAGGGCTGGTAATTAACTAATCATGTCATTCAGGTGTGTTGACCCAGGGTGAGATCTAAAACCTGCAGGACACCGGCCCTCGAGGCCTGGAGTTCGACACCCCTGCCATAGACTATCAGCTACACACTCTCTCCCCTGATATTCCACCTGTCTGTCATCAATGCAAATCCACCACTGGTAATTTGACTCATTCTTTCTGGTCATGTAGTTATTGGAAGAGCATTTTTACTGTTACTCTGAAGCATTTGGAAAGAGCTGGGAACCAGACGCATTTACAGCTATCCTTGGGGTGACCAGTGATTTGATGTGTGTTAATAAGTATGAACATAGTGCAATCCACTTTGGAATGGCAATTGCAAGAAAGTTAATAGTATGGCAGTCGGGTGGAAAAAAAAGACTCGGCACTCACATTTGAGCTTTGGATGGGAAGAATTGTAAATATGTTGCATCTGGAGAGACTGAGGCTTCTCGGTGATATGAGACTCAATATATTTGAGAGATCCCGGCATTTTAATGGCATTTTTGAATGGGGAAAATTAGTATGCTGCGTGTGTGTGTGTGTGTGTGTGTGTGTGTGTGTGTGTGTGTGTGTGTGTGTGTATTTGCTTGTGTCTTTACTGGGAAATACTCAAAAAAATAAAAAGAGGTAAGGGTATTTGTTTGAATAAAAATGCAGAAATCTACATCCAGTGCAGGAAATAAGATATACATTTTCCAATTCAACACGCGGCGTCTTTAAATTACAACCTTAGAAATGGCAATGCAGTCCAATCTTTCTGTTGTATTAATTTACATCTAATATCTTTGATGTTCCACTCTCCACCGCTGTGTGCTTTATGATCTTCGCCCGTCCAGGTTCCTTCAAACTTAGAAGCATAATCACATTCTTTCTGTCATTCCTGAAAGGTTTTTTGCTTCCTTATACATGTGTGATATTTGCTTAAGCAAGCGAACACAGCTGCTGGCATGCTATGGACAGCTTGCACCGTGCTGCCACTGACCACTGCTGAGTACACGAAAGGCCGAAACCCACCCACCATAAAAATTCTGGGCATATCTAAGTGCATCATGAAATTTAAGGACTAATAAATGGAATGCAAAAAGGCATAAATGATCGCAAATACTGTTTCTGTCGTTAAAATGATAAATACAGAAATCTTCTGGCTGTAATGAGCCTGATCAGCGGGCTGTATGACGGACCAAGATCAAATAGCTCTCCTATGGATGCACACCATCATATCTGCGCAGTGCTTTACCAGCTCTGTGCGGACGCTCTATCAAGCCAGCAAGCAGGAAATATGACAGCTCCTCACACTGTTGAAAGAAACAGCAGCCAGGCGCGGCTGTACAAGTGGCTGCCAATCTGATAAGGCGAAGGGGTGACCTCCTGTTCAGAAATTAATGGCACCGATAAATCAAACACACTGAAAAACGACAGGCTCGTTTAGCTTCTCGTGGGCCCGGCGGAGCCTAAGAGACAAATAACACTGTCCAGTCTCATCCCCAACTTTAACAGGGCAGGATATTCATCTCTCCCAGCCTCAGTCTCACCACAGCGGAGAACCAAACCCCCCACCACTACCACCACCACCACCACCCCACCCCCTGAGAGGATGAATGGCTCGCTCCTGTGCAAACTTCAGGATGACCTCCTCCGGCTGTGTTTTTGCTGCCCCTCCTGTCAGCGCTGAGGCTGAAAGATTGCAGGCACGGTGAGGCGGCAGGGGAGCCCTCAGCGCAAGCCGAAGCAGCACCGGTGAAAAACAACCAGCTCGGAACATTATAGAGGACAGTGGGCTTTGGGTGGGGGCTAAAAGACAGCCAACAAACTGTCAGCTAAACAAGTGAATATGAACTTCTGTATCACCTTGAATATAATGGTTCAAAGCGCCTTCAGTGGCTTGGGATTCCCAGCATTCTTTAAAAGCATCTTAGTCTCAGTGTATTTGCTATATTAAAGTTTAGTATGTGGTACATTTGAACATTTTTGCACATATTTGCTCGCTTTTTACCCTCTTTGATGAACATTTAATTATTTAACCTGTTGTTAATTTGAAATCGTTGCATATGTAAGTCACCTTAAATACAATTTTTAAATGCTATGCCATTCAGAATATGCTTATTCTTAATAATGAATGTGTAAGGCTATTTTATGTCAGCAAAAACTTCAACAGCTCAGGTTGACCGAGCAAAAGTCAGTGGACTGATTCCCATTGCTTCATTGGGCAAGATACTGAACCTCAAGTTGCCCTAGATCAGGGGTAGGCAACTCCAGGCCTTGAGTGCCGGTGTCCTGCAGGTTTTAGATGTGTCCTTGATCCAACACAGCTGATTCAAACGGCTAAATTACCTCCTCAACATGTCTTGAAGTTCTCCAGAGGCCTGGGAATGAACTAATGATTTGATTCAGGTATGTTGACACAGGGTGATATCTAAAACATGCAGGACACCGGCACTTGAGGCCTGGAGTTGCCTACCCCTGCCCTAGATGCATCCATCTGAGTGTGTGTGTGCGTGTGTGAATGTTCGATAAAAGCTTGGGTGAATGAGACTTTGAATGCTCAAACTGAGTAGGATATAAGTGCCACTCTGTTTACTGTTGGATAAATATGCGCTCATAAGTTTAGAAGTACTTTATTTATCCCATATTTGGAAATTCTGGCATCATCATGTCAAAGTCTTTCTGACGTCCCCTTTTAGAGGCGTCATCTGCGCTTGTGAAGTCAAGCAAAATGATTCGATAACAAAATAAAAAATCAATTTTTTCCATGTTTTTGTGTTTTTAATCTCAGAATATTTTCAGATTCTCTTCTTACAAATTGATTTTGTATTATTTTATCATATTTTAACTTCATAATATTAGACAATATTACATTTTTGCACCACATTAATATCAGGGCAGCTCCAGGACTTTTTTTCCTTGTGAATTTGCGAAGTTAATCTCAGAAAATGTAAGTTTTTGTTTAAATATTACACAACTTTTTTTAACTTGTGTTTCTGAATCAATTTGCTTTTATGCACTCATTATCCACTCCTGTGTTTATGTGACTTGTGGCACTTGTAGATGAACTCATGGAAATTAGATCTTGGCGTTGGTTACATTTAGTAAAATCAACTTCAGCAGCTCAGACTTGAACTAGCAAACTTATTTTCCAGTCATGCACACTGACATCTGTCCCGCAGCTTGTCTGAGGTATTAGAAAGCATTATTTTCAGTGTCAATTAAACTGCGAGTTATGTTCAAAATCAACTTATTGACCATTTTGTTGATAAGAAATCTATCACGGAGCAAAACTAAATTTGCCTATGATCACATTTCCTCCAAACTTATTAGCAAATATTAGCACTGAATATCACAATATCAACACTCTAATATTGTCACAATCAATAATCCAAACACACCAGCCAATCCCCAATGGGCTCCATTAATCACAGACCAGCTGCAGAGGAGGGCTACAGTGGTAACCCAACAACTCTTAACCCCCAAAACCAGCGCCACCACCACCCACGTCACCGCCTTCAATGGACTCCTTGTCCAGCACATAGGGCTCCACTGTGAAGCACGTCTGCGTGTCACAAAGAAATATTGATGTTAAACACTTCAAACATTCAGTTCGTTCCGCTTTAAACACTGGCTGTGTTGATTTTCGAAAACCCTGCAGTCACTGAGGTTTACCTTTCTACTGGAGCTATAAAAAAAGACACACACACACAAGAAGGAACAGGGGCTAGGTCCAGTTTAGAGGTTAGAGAAGAAGCCCACAGACACTTACGGTGAGTCACTGAGCAACATTCTGGGAAATTTGCTAAAATCAGATCTCAAACATGTAGATTAGCATAAGTCATGTTTGGGTCCAACCTATAGCATGCAGCTGGTCTTGTTTTGTCAAAACTAGAGTCTGGCAGCTTTTAAAATATCATGTTTACTCTTCATATCTTGTTTATTTACTTGTGCAGAAATAGAAATGCAAAAATGAGAGATGGTTTTAGCAGCTGCAAACTTTTTTTTTTTGCTATTTATCGGGTAAACTTCGGGAGGGTAAGCATCTCACACAGCGGCACGAAATCTCTTACCAAAATTCACATGCCATCCGAAGGTCGCTGCTTTTCATTTCCAGAAAGCTTTCTGCTCTTCCTCATAATTACCACCATTGTCCTACAATGCAAGGCACAAAATGCAGAGATTTGTACCTATTTAAATAAATAAAGGTTAGGCACACAGACACAGTCTCAGTCTGTCCATCAGGGCCTCGGGAATAAACTTGCTCATTTGCTCTTTTTCCACTCCAGCCCAACCTCATGACACTGTGGAGGTCTGTGGGTAACACATTCAGGAATCCAGTTTAATGACTGAATGCCACTTCCATTTCAGGGGTTATACATTAGCAGCAGAAGGGCTGTTGCATATAGTCAGGGCTCTGAGAAGCCCTGTCTCTATTTAGTGCTGAGGCAGAAAGAAAAATTAATTGCAACTAAAACTTATTTAATTGAGTATTATAAAGCAATAAACACATTTAATACTTCCTGCACAGTCTAACTGTAAAGCTTGTCATAGATTTGACACGTTTGACTCCGCTGCCTGCTGTCAGTCGCACATTTAACCGAGGAATAATCATAATAATGATAGCAGCACGTTCATGTTTACCAGTTAAAGTATGGTAAACTTAGAGTCTGAACAGTCTGTCTGAAGGAAATATCTGTTAAGTTCTCGGCCTTTTTTCCTTCTTCTATCACATGGATCTCTTCAATTCAGTTCAATTCAGTTTTATTCATAGCTCCAAATCACAACAACAGTTGCCTCAAGGTGCTTTGTATTGTAAGGTAAAGACCCTACAATAATACAGAGAAAACCCCAACAATCAGACAACCCCCTAGGAGCAAACACTTGGTGACAGTGGGAAGCAAAAACTCCATTTTAACAGGAAGAAACCATTGGCAGAATCAGGCACATGAACAAGTTTTTCAGCATCACTCTGAAACAGAAGTTTTAGAGATATTGTGCAAATTTTTAAAAAAAAAAGCAGTCCTATAACCTGACCTTATAACAATAACAATACAATAACCACCTTATGTTTCTGCCCCATCTTCAATGACAGCAACAACAACAACAACAGCAATAGTGCAGACAAGACGGAAGTCATGGTGTGCTCTCCTCCCAAGACGGTGCTACAAAAGTTGTTTTAATGTATTTTTGCAGTGGTTTGCAGTTGTCTGCAGTTTGTTTGGCGGGTACTTTTGCACAAATCAACTACTTTCAGAAGGCTGGATACACTCTGAAGCAAAACCCATTTGTCAGTGTCCTAAAAGGAAAATATTCACTCACTATATCATCTACAGGCACCAGGTTCACAGTCCGAGGTGTATACTGACTGAACACCTGGAGGAAAATTACGGGCTGATGTGAAGCCAATCCATCATGTTATCCACTTGCAGACTGTAGCTTTACCGTTGCACATCAGTCCACCAGGAATGTAGTCTACTTCTAAAGTTTGGTTAACCGGTTACAAATAAATCCTGCACCGACGACACTGTCTAATTTTACTCGCGTCCTAATCTTTCTAAAGATATTAAAATGCATTCACAGCACGTGATGCAGTGTTAAGAAGTTCTGACTTACAGAACAAATAATTTCATCAAACTGTCAACTTCAAAGCTTTAGTACTTATTGCTTCCAACATGTGATTTAAATAAGAAAATATTAGAGCCGAATTTGAGGGGGAACTCCAACTAAAGGATACTTCACGGTTTTAAACTGAAATATGCTTTCCAGCTTTCCAGGCAATACAAATTTTACATTTGTAAATGGAGTTCGGCGCTAATTCGTTCAACGCATTAACCACAGACGGGCTGATGAATTCCACGAGCTTGTCTATGAAATAAAGTTTAAAAATGGAACAAAAAAAGAAAACAATGTTAATGGAAGCGCGAGCTTACCTCTCACCTTTGGGTCATCACAGGATTCACGGTGAGTGAAGTTATGCGGGCTCAGAGACAGATGCAGGACTCGCTGCAGACCCGCCGTCCACAGCTGTGCACTCTGCTGCAGCCCTGTGATGGCAGGGCGAGGCAGGCTCAGACCACTAGGGGCGCTGTGTGATAAACTGAGTGGTTTCAACGTTTAATACCGCAATAAGTGTGATTTGACAGGCGTCTTTATGCATGACGGAAAACAAAAAGAGAAAGAAAACAAGAAGTTATGTTGCTTTTTTGTTTTTTATAAAAGTCAGTCTCAGGCCCGTATTGAGTCATTATGACTTCCCAGAGCCGATAGCCAGTGTGAGTCTGTGACACTGTATTGCAGAACATTTTCTCCAGTAAGACAAACCTCGCTTTTTAAAGAAACTTTAAAAACTTTACAAAAAAAGTGGATCCACTTAGTCAGGAAGGTTGTGCTAAAATTAGTATTGGCTATGGATTTTTCAAGGGTTGCCTTCTTTTTCTTGATAGAAGGCATGTGCCACTTATTACTGGCACATGGATGAGCTCATTGAGAAAAAGAAAAATACAATCAAGAAACCACTGAGCAAAGCTTGGCTGCCACCTAGCGGGAGAACATTATTTATTGTTATAATCCTCAGATTTACCCATTCTTATATTTTGTTTGTTCTTAAGTTATGGTATTGTATTTTGCACGCCTCTGTTGCTTGTGAAGCTTGTACACAAGAATTTCACTCACATGTGCTATACCAGTGTACCTGCACATGTGATGTGACAATAAAAGTGATTTGATTTGATTTGAAAACATAAACACATAAAAACTCAGTCAGAAATAGAACAAGTTCAACATATAATACAGTTAATGTAAGATTAAAAAAATGAGACAATTTACCTTGCAATCTGTATTCAGGTGTTTCTTCTGTATACACTATAAATATAAAAATGCAATTTTCAACCATAGTTTGGCTTTAAATCTAGAATTATTTCTTTCTTACCTATTTCTACTTGCAAGATGTGAATGCTTTTGGACTTGTAATGGTAGATGTTCAACATAAAAAAGCATGTGAGCATATGACATAACTAAATGAATGAATGAATGAATGTTGGGAAACATGACAGAACAAAAAACTAAACAACGACAAATCAGCTACAAATCTAATAGGGCAACAAGTGTATTGTTTTTCTGCCTCTTCTTCTTCTCATTCTTTATGATCTGCATATAATACTAATCATCATCATCATATTATAGCACTTTTTCCCTGAAATTACAACGTAATAAATAAAGCCTGAACCATAAAATAATTGCCAGAAAAGTATTTATTTATTTATGGTATTTAAAAAAAACTGGACTGTTCCTTGAACCTTCTGACTAATAAAAAAATGAATTAAATATTACTTTGCATTTATGAGTTATAATCTGCATCTGGCATTGTTGTGCAATTTATTTAGGCTTTCATGAAGAAGAAAAAAATCACAGGTCTCAAAAACTCCTGTATGAACTATGATGCATTTGGCTTCATATGGTTAATTCTAACAATATGCAGTGACTGAGAAAGCATTAAGTTTAATTTCTTTTGTAAAATTACCAAATCATGCCATTTCTAAAGTCTTCACTCAAAGCTCTACTTCAATCTTGTTATTTAGAAAATAAAGGTGGAATTGATTCATCGTTCAGTCCTATCTAATCGCAGTTTTTAGTATATCCAACTGAGTAAACCTGTTTGCTTTTTTAGCTGTGATAACGTGTTGATGAACTGTTGCTCTGATTGTTTCTATTTTCTCAGCCATGACGCAATAAACTCCCGCGCTTTAGTAATTCACCGGTAGCTAATAGAAACAACGCATTCACGTTCCCTGTGTCGATTTCAACCAATAGACACAGAGAGTGCGTGCCAGCCAATGGCGAGCGCATGCCTAAGGTCTTCGATCCAATGACCCCTGAGTAAGGTCGATAAAGCTAGCCAATAAGACGCTAGCAGCATTGTGTGACCGAGGCAGGGTCTGCCGGGTTCATTTCGCCGCTCCTCCACCCGGCTGCTCTTTTTGGATCTCACTGCAATGGCGGAACAGCAGCAGTTCTACCTCTTGCTGGGTAACTTGATGAGCCCTGACAACAACGTCAGGAAACAGGCAGAGGTAAGACGAGGAAAAAAACAGTTTTTAGTGGCTGACAAGTTCGGCGAATGCTGGAAGTCGTGTGGCCAAGTTAGCAGAAGCTAACCACTTAGCTGTCCAGCCTGGCCGCGCGCAGCCTCTCACGTCAAGCTCGGTAGCCCACGTGCGCTGTGAAGCCGAGTACTAGTCAGCTAACGCTAACTACCACCATGTTGCGTAGTTATACGTGGACATAATTTCGATGTCACAGATACCAGCGCTGTCGTGACACCATGTAGTCGTACGTGTCTCGGCAAAGCTCAGGCTGTTCGGTAAAAAGTGAACGGACCCGTTTGTCGGAACCAGCCTCCAAACCTCCAGCTGACAGTGGCGCCTGTAGAGTACAGGAAGTAGCAGCAAGCTAATGAGCTACCCACAGTGCTGCTAGGTTTGTTAGCTAGCACGCTAGGGTTCAGCACATTGGCTTGCTAAAATATTAAAGCGGAATATTGAGACTGAATGTGGCACATATGCTGAGTTACTGCTGCGGTGATAAACAAACCATCAAAGGGATAGGCTGTAGATGGTGAGGTAGTTCATTCAAAGGGGCGAGTACTTATGCAATGGCCTCCGGTCGTGTTAACTAAAAGTCAAGTCTTAACCAGACAGTTTTAAACTAGCAGCCGTGTGAAGTTGATCATCTCAGTTTCAGACACGTCAGTAGCTAGGCTCGTCTCCTCGGATTAGTTTCTCTCAGAGGATTTGTTTAGGCTGTGTCTAGCTCGTCTATTCACTCTCCCCCCCTCACAACCACCATTATTAGCCTCTTGTCGCCGCAGAGCATTGTTACCAGCGTCCCCCTCCCTCTCCGGCACCCCGACTTTTGGATGAGGTGGTTGAATCTTATCACACACCGCCTCTCTCTACCAGTCAGCGTTTTTCTTTGATAAACTCAGACTGTCTGCCGGGATGCTAAGCTCACTGGAATTCATCCTTTATAGGAACTCCTCCCGTTCTCTTTTACTCGCATAATAGGAATTGATCCACCTGTATGGGACCTAAACTCACATTTTAACAGTTGAAAGATACAGTTAGTCACCCTTTATTTTATATTATTTTTTTTGTAGTTAATCCCATCACTAGTTCATCCAAGTGGTGGTATTGTGAGAAGCCATGAAGTACATTTGAATTTGTGTGGCAACCAAACTCATTTAGGCTTTAGGTGGACAAATGGATTAGTGCAGTAGTTCAAGTCAGGTTATAAGAGGAGTGGACTTTGCAGATTGATTTTCAGGTAATTCAAGGGTTGCTCAACCTGAGCGCTTGGTCATTCTGATTCTAATTGTTTGGGATTTGATTTTAGCCCAGCCGTTGGCACATCTGTGCTCCTCCCTGTCTCATTTTGTCAGTTTGGGAATCATTGAAGGTGGCTCTCCCGTGCAGTTGTGTTAAGAGTTTGTATTCGATCCTTCCACATGATGGGGATGCTGAAACTACATGCACATAGTGACTTTTACCAGAGCGCACACCAGAGGTTTCACTGTATCCCTGTGGAGTCTCATTTAACTTGGGTAAACCAGCATAACAGTGGTAAAATAAATGGGTGGCTCTTGTGTATGAGCCCATTAGGGCTCATGTTCAGTTTATAGCCATATTCGGTACACTTGCGCAAATGTCACACTTTTACTGCTCATTAAAATACTGATTGTCTTTATAGCAAACATCAGTGATGTACAGGGTTTTTCCTGGCTCAGAACTGGACATTTGGGGTGTGATTATGCAAAGAAACACAATGTGAGTTGAGGCAGAGTGTTACCTTACCTGACAGATGTCTATGTATTTTCCTGTGGGTGGTTTTTTTTTTTTTTTTTTGCCATTTTTATAAGGAGAAAATATTCATGCTTCTGTAGCTTAACCCTCAGTAAAAATGGGAAAAGTGAATATTCAGTCCTGCCTTTATATTTCAGGTAATCCCTGAAATGACCTCACTGGACAGTCCTTATTATTTTGACCACAGCATCTGTTTAAGCTTGAGTGTTTTGTTTTGTTATTTATTTTTTTTGGGGGGGGGGTTCTTTGTAACTGCAGTAAAGGGAACATGATGCTGTATTAGCAGTAGAAATTCATGTTGTGCATGGCCTGTCTGATCCTAACCGCGGTGCTTTCATTTTCTTTTCAGGAGACCTACGACAATATTCCAGGCCAGAATAAGATCACATTCTTGCTACAAGCTGTCAGAGATGCGTCTGCTGCAGAGGAGGTTTGTACACGGATTGTGAACATATCTGTGGCATGACATGGTGAATTTTTTTTCAGCCTGAAGCAGGGGAACTGCAAAAACTTGGCCACTTAAGAGCCCATCTGAGACATTTATGATCTGTTGTATTGTGCTCAATGAAGTCTTGACACACCCAAAAACGGACCATTTAGGCCAAAGGTCAGACAAAGTTGACGTAATGCTTTCACCTTTAAAATCTTAAGTTGTCAACAAATGTTGTGTATGAAATTTGTTTTTCACTCGTTCACATCTCCGTGGGTTTTTCGGGTGCTGTGTCACAGTTAATATGAGACATTACATGCTAAATAAATGGATTATGTGCATTTTTGCCCTATATGAATAATGTACTGAGTGGGTTTTAATACACACAATAACTTGGAAAAACATCATCCAAAGTAATCAGGGATGCTCCAGCCTCTGTCAGAATCTAATAAAAGGATGGTGAAATATTAAATCCAAATATTCTTATATATGTCTATCTGTCGTAATTATTACCCATTCAGACGGCAGTACACATGGGAAAGAGTGATGCAATGCGTGACACTGAAGCCTGCAATACCTTTTATCTCTAAAAGATGCAACATTGCTGGCATTTCAAGTATGTTGTCCGGCTATCACATGTGAGGCCTCGGCGCTGCCTGACTACGGCTTGTTGTGAGTCACAGTTCTGGCATTCAGGCAGTCATGTTTACTCTGAATCCACCAGCTGCTTGGGCCCTCATGCTTCCTCTGTTTTACTTTACCTCAAGGCTGATATTTTTAGAGGCTTGAAATGGGAGCAGGCAGAGAGGTGCTTGGCCCAGGGAGAGTGACTCTGCCATTCTAAGACACTCGGTCTGGTTTTGTTTTTATTTTTTATTTTTATTCCCCTTAATGACCACTCACTCTAAAGGTTTTGGTTTACCAAACGGGTAACATGTTTTTGCAGAAGGAAACGATTTGTTTCACAACACTTGTTAATGAGAGAGCATAAACTATCAAACTAGCTGGTCCAGTAAGCCAACTGCCCAACTAAACTGAAAAAGGAACACTTGTGTATGGGTGTCTGACATGACTGTTTAGGTATGACGTCATGTTGAAAGCAGCATTGTATTTAATAATTTTTTTGCCCCCACAGGTCAAACAGATGGCAGCAGTGCTGCTGCGGCGGCTGCTGTCTTCCTCTTTTGAGGAGATCTACCCAGGCCTGACCGTGGAGATGCAGACAGCCATCAAGACAGAGCTGCTGACGGGCATCCAACAAGAGACTTCCCCAACCATCCGCAAGAAGATCTGCGACATTGCAGCTGAGCTGTCCCGGAACCTGATCGGTGATTTTTATATTTATTTATTTTTTTCTCTCTCACTCTCTTCTGGTGGCTGTTGATAAAACGCTGTGGATAAGCCATGACTCAGTATTTCCCATGTTATGCAGGAATAATGGGCAAACATTCTCATGGGTCATTAATGAAATTCTCAGATGTTGATCAAATAACATTCAAAGTGGAAATTACTGAGGAACGTTTGGTGTTTTTGTTTAATGTAGATGACGATGGGAATAACCAGTGGCCAGAGGTGCTCAAGTTTCTGTTTGATTCTGTCAACGCTGAGAATGTCGGCCTCCGAGAAGCTGCCTTGCACATATTCTGGTGAGCTCCTGTTGCATGATGAATTCAAACTCTTACTCAGGCGGATGCACTGATGGCTGACTGATGTCTTCCAATGATATCTTTCTAGGAACTTTCCAGGAATCTTTGGCAACCAGCAGCAGCATTATATGGAGGTTATCAAGCGCATGCTTGTTCAGTGCATGCAGGACCAGGCAAACCCACAGGTAAGGTTTTAGGATGGGGCGTGGCCTGGTAGCTGAAACGTGATGTCATTTAACTTTGTGTGGATCTTTCTTTCATATCACACGCCTCTCAGTTCCCTTTCTTAGCTGCTTTTATTTATTTAAATTAATCTCACAGATTCGTACCCTGGCAGCTCGGGCTGCAGCGTCTTTTGTTCTGTCCAATGAAAGCAACACAGCTCTACTGAAACACTTTGCTGATCTCCTGCCGGGAATCCTGCAGGTAAGCTATAACACATTGGTGTGTTTGTGATTTCAGATCGGATCACTTTGTACTGTAGATACGGAACCCGTCAGTACTTATGTTTTTGCACCGGTAATGGCTTCTGAGCACTAAGAGCATCAGTCATTTAAGATCTATTAATTAAAGTTTAATGTTGGATATCTGCAAATGGAGGCTGGAACTTCAAAGTAAATGCTCTACTGCTTACTTGGAGTGACATGATGTTTTCATACTGTTATGATCGATTCTGACGACAGTCTCTGCATTGAGAGGTTATTGAAGTCATGTGAAAGCAAATACACATGCAAGTGTTTGGTAGCTTTTGTTCCTGCAGGTTATAATAATGCAGCATCATTATGAAATATTGGGCATCTTGGATCCTGTAGCAAATCTTCTATTGCAGTAGCATATTTTGTGTTTGACTCATAAAGGTGGAAGAGGAAGTCAGGACAGAATGTGGCATTAACTTTGCCACACCTGTTGAATATATTTGCATTACAAACCTACCTGTTTGTTTGATTTACCCATCAGGCAGTGAATGAGTCATGCTACCAGGGAGATGACTCTGTGCTCAAGTCTCTGGTGGAAATTGCAGACACGGCACCCAAATACTTGAGACCCAACTTGGAGGAAACACTGCAGCTCTGTCTGAGGGTAAGCTGCAACCTCTAAATGGTGAATATCTCTTTACCACTGATCAAGACTCGAGGCATCGTTTCATGTGCAATTGTCCTGTCTCCTCAGCTGTGCGCTGATACCAACCTTACAAATATGCAACGGCAGCTGGCATTGGAAGTCATCGTCACGTTATCAGAGACAGCAGCGGCCATGCTAAGAAAACACACGGCCATTGTAGCACAGAGTGGTAAGAGTTTGATTCAGCGGCCTCTATAATGATGTGCCCAAATAAGATGAGTGGAGTAGCTTTGATAGAAGTCTGTTATGTTTATTAGTGCCTCAGATGCTGGCTATGATGGTGGATCTCGAGGATGATGATGAGTGGGCGATGGCTGATGAGCTGGAAGATGAAGACTTTGACAGGTACATCCTGATTCACTAATATATTTCCATCTTTGAGGGTCGGTACAGCATCTGCGTCCCCTACTTCTTAAAGTACTCTGAAGTTCAGTAGATGTGTGCATGTCCATAAGTTCCTGGATGTTTCTTGTGCTTCACCAGTAACGCTGTGGCTGGGGAGAGCGCGCTCGATCGAATTGCCTGTGGTCTGGGAGGGAAGATCATTCTTCCCATGATCAAACAGCATATCATGCAGATGCTGCAGAATCGTAAGTAAAGCTGCACATTACTGCAGCACTGATTTAACTTTAATTAAGCTACCATTTGTTTTCATACAGCAAAATTAACAGCTGCTTTGGTACTAAAGTGCTTAAATTTGTGTCAATTATGTGTTTCCTGCTAGCTGACTGGAAGTATCGCCATGCTGGTCTAATGGCGCTGTCGGCCATCGGTGAGGGTTGCCACCAGCAGATGGAGGCCATCCTCCAAGAGATCGTCAGCTTTGTCCTCCTGTTCTGCGCCGACCCTGTAAGGAAACTGCAGCTGTTGTACAAAAGTGCCACTCAGTTTACTTAACTGTCTTAATGGTTGGTTGATCAATGTTTAGTCGCATCATTTCCCAATTCTTAATCATTTGCTCTTTTTTTCCTTCCTAGCACCCAAGGGTGCGGTATGCCGCCTGCAATGCTATTGGACAAATGGCCACAGACTTTGCCCCCACCTTCCAAAAGAAATTCCATGATAAGGTATCTGAAGTGACTTAAACAGCTGTGCAAGCATTTTCATTTTCTTCATGGCTACAAAGACAGTTTGTTTATTCGTTTTAGGTGATCTCAGCCCTGCTGCAGACCATGGAGGACCAGAGTAACCCTCGGGTGCAGGCCCATGCCGCCGCCGCCCTCATAAACTTTACAGAGGACTGTCCTAAATCGCTGCTCATCCTTTATCTGGACAACTTGGTGCAGCACCTTCATGTCATCATGGTTGCCAAGCTGCAGGAGGTACAGTGAAGTGTTCGAGGAGACCGTGCATTCACAAAGTCGGTGTGTGTGTGTGTGGTCTGTTTCATACAAATCATTTCTTCAACTTTCAGCTGATCCAGAAGGGCACGAAGCTGGTGCTGGAGCAGGTGGTGACATCCATCGCCTCAGTGGCCGACACCGCAGAGGAGAAGTTTGTGCCATATTACGACATGTTCATGCCCTCGCTCAAACACATTGTAGAAAACGCCGTGCAGAAGGAGCTCCGGCTGCTGCGCGGCAAGACCATAGAGTGCATCAGTCTCATCGGCCTGGCTGTCGGCAAGGAGAAGGTATACTTTGACCATCAAAGCATACCATGTGCCAAGATCCTAATTCAAGGTTATTCCCTTTAAATTAAGCTTTAACCCTCATATTCGCACATCTTTCTCTCTGCCCTTCTAGTTCATGCCAGATGCATCTGCTGTCATGCAGCTGCTCCTCAAGACCCAGACTGACTTCAACGATCTGGAGGATGATGATCCCCAGGTAGGACGACTTGAACAAAACTTAAAACTATCTAGTTCAAGGTGGTGGTCACACACAGTCAGCTGCTATGGTTTGTTCTCGGTTTAGATCTCCTACATGATCTCAGCCTGGGCGAGAATGTGCAAGATTCTGGGGAAGGAGTTCCAGCAGTATCTGCCGGTGGTGATGGGCCCCCTGATGAAGACTGCCTCCATCAAGCCTGAGGTGGCCCTGCTTGACAGTAAGTAACAGACAGCTGCCACCTGCACTGACTTCTGATGCGTGTCCAGTTTGTTCTATAAGTCTGAAATGAAAGTCTGCAGGCATTCAAATGATCAGTTACCAAAGCATGCTTTAAACCTGATCAATCCAGTGGTGAATAAAGGCTGCAGCCATGTACCTTTACCCATATTGCAACAAATCAGTGTCCGTAGATTAATAGTCACAAATCTCTCTGAAGAATATCTGCTCACTGTCACGTGTTCATATTTAACTCATTCACTGCCATTGACGTCTATAGCAGTCAGTTGCAGTGAATGAGTCAATGGGTTTAACTCATTCACTGCCAGCCATTGGCAGTGAATAAGTTAATATTGCAGTAATGTGCTGCCTGCTGGGACTTATATATGTGATTCTTGTATGTGTAATGTAAAGGATTCACTTAAAACTCTTTCACTTTTCTTCTTTTAAAGCCCAGGACATGGAGAACATATCAGAGGATGATGGCTGGGAGTTTGTCAACCTGGGAGACCAGCAGAGTTTTGGAATCAAGACAGCTGGCCTGGAGGAGAAGGCTACTGCCTGTCAGATGCTGGTGAGAAGAAAATGAGACTCAAGACTGTCCTGAGAAGCTGTGGATGTGGTCATCACTCACTCTTCCTCTTCTTTCTTTTTCTCAGGTGTGTTATGCCAAAGAGCTGAAGGAAGGTTTTGTTGAGTACACCGAGCAGGTGGTGAAACTCATGGTTCCTCTGCTCAAGTTCTACTTTCATGATGATATCCTCTTGTTATGACATTTTGAACTGCAGTATAATTGAATGGTCTGATTCTTATATAGCAATTTCCTATTCTTCCAGGGCACTCAGTGCTGCATGATTTTGGGGGCGGGGGGGGCGGCATTCAACCTTTAAAATAGTTTAGCTGGATTCAAACATTCAGGAGGAGGCAGCACGATCAGATTCCATGTTTAGATGTTAAAGACTTCAGCATGAACGTCTCTGATGGTTCCACTGTTCAGATTAAGTGAAAATACAGGTGACGTTGGCCTTAACTGTCTCACGTGTGCGGGTGGCAGCAGCTGAGTCCATGCCCCTGCTGCTTGAGTGTGCCCGGGTTCGAGGACCAGAATACCTCACCCAGATGTGGCACTTCATGTGCGACGCCCTCATCAAGGCCATCGGCACAGAGCCAGACTCGGATGTCCTGTCAGAAATCATGCATTCGTTTGCCAAGGTAGCTACATTTTGGGCTTTTTTTTTTTCCTTTCTTTCCCTTCCTTTCTTTCCCATGTTGTTTTGTGCACTGACAAGTGTGTTTGTTAAAGTGCATAGAGCTGATGGGAGACGGCTGTCTGAACAGCGAGCATTTCGAGGAGCTGGGCGGCATCCTGAAGGGGAAGCTGGAGGAGCACTTTAAGAACCAGGAGCTCAGGCAGGGTGAGACTTCAGAAACACAAATATTTTACCCATGACAAATGATACATCACAAATACCATGAGGGCATGATTATTTTAAATGCTGGGACAAAATCCTAACACGTACTTGTGTTATCCAGCTAAGAGACAGGATGAAGATTATGATGAGCAGGTAGAGGAAACACTACAAGATGAGGTAAATATCTTTGCTTTGCGTGTTAACCTTCAAAAATGATGATGATGATGATGATGATGATGCAAGACACTCCAAGCCATCATGTTTGTCTTCTCCCAGGATGAGAACGATGTGTACATTCTGACCAAAGTATCTGACATCCTGCACTCGGTGTTCAGCAGTTACAAAGAGAAGGTGCTGCCTTGGTTTGAGCAGCTGCTGCAGCTCATTGTCCAGCTAATAGTGAGTGATTGCTGAGCACTGTTTTTTAGTATCATATGTACATGGAAACTGGAAATGAATACTACTAAACTGTCTCACTTGTCTTCAGTGTCCTAACAGGCCCTGGGCTGACAGACAGTGGGGTCTGTGCATCTTTGACGATGTGGTGGAGCACTGCAGCCCCTCCTCGTTCAAATACGCAGAATATTTCTTGCGGCCGATGATCCAGTCACTCTGCGACACGAGCCCCGAGGTCCGGCAGGCAGCTGCCTACGGCGTCGGCGTCATGGCTCAGTTCGGAGGCGAGAACTACCGCCCCTTCTGCACAGGTATGACCTGGTCTTTACTTTACTTGCTAGCAGTTCAGTTGCTTAGCGACACCTACATGATGTGCTCTGGTCTTTCTTCTTCGTCACAGAGGCCCTCCCCCTGCTGGTCAGAGTCATCCAGGCAGCTGACTCGCGCTCAAAGGAAAACGTCAACGCTACAGAGAACTGCGTCTCTGCTGTGGGAAAGCTCATGAGGTTCCGACCAGAGTGCGTCAACGTTAACGAGGTCCTTCCCCACTGGCTCAGCTGGCTACCGCTCAAAGAGGACAAAGAGGAGGCGGTCCACACTTTTGACTTCCTCTGTGACCTCATTGAGAGGTGGGGTACCGAGACTTCATTTTCCTGACTGTCTATGAACCACCTCCACCCTGCACACCTGACCTCTCAATCCTTTCTCCACAGCAACAACCCGATTGTCCTCGGACCAGAGAACGCAAATCTTCCTAAAATTTTCTTCATCATAGCCGACGGCGTCTCAAATGAATCTATCAAGAGCGAAGACGCGTGCAGCAAGCGGCTCGCTAACGTGATCCGTCAAGTGCAGGTAAGCCCAGAAATGTAGACACAGCCCTCAAATCTACTTTGGGTAATCTGCAAAGCATTTAAACATATTCTTGTCATATCTTCCAGACCTCAGCAGGATTGTGGACACAGTGCATATCGACACTCAATGAGACGCAGCAGAAAGCCATACAGGACCTTCTGAGTACTGCCTGAGCCTGAACCTCGCCTCCGTCACCTCCCTTCTCTTTAAAAATTAAAAATCAAGCCCATTAAGAAAAGTTGAACTCCTGAACCTCCTCCAAACACTCCCTCTTCTTCCTCCTGCTCTGATCTGTAGTGCATATGGATGCTGGCTTCACCCCAACCACAACCCCCTACCAACTACATTACTCCACCTACATTCAACTGACTTGGAGCAGGTTGGATATGAATGACGAAGGAGGACTCTGGCCATCTGCTTTAAAGACTTTTTACCTGTATTGACGGGAGTGGGATAAGAGTAAAAGGTTTTGTCTCATCACCGTTACACGTCTTCTACTCGGATGTTTTTATTTTTTTCCCAACCATTCCCAGACATGTGACCGGTCTCGTCGCGGCCAGACTCAATCACCAAGTCGCCCTACACAAACTCATTGGACAGTTGGGCTCAGGAGGAGCTACAGTGGGGGGGGACGTGGGGACAGGACAATTCTAGTGGACTGAGCAACTGAACGAGGTGGAAATGCACACTGGGCAATCACTGCCTGTCTCCTGTGAAATTATTATTTTATTTTTTTTGTATTTTTATTTTTATTCTTTTCTCGTTACATCACCCCAGCATTTCCTGGGGGGAAATGTCCTCTGACTACTGCAGCTCAGAGCTTTCAAAAGTAATGGCATGTTTAAGTGGCTAACCCTAGAAAATATTCATCGTTAGGAAATTTACGTCATCGTTGTCTGGGAGAGTTGATATCGACTTGAGCAGCTTTCCTCCATAGCCTTCCAGACAGCTGTTCACAGGAAGTGAAGCATTTGAACGGTTAAGGGCCCTTTTTAGGTAGCAGCATAACGACTCGGCGCTCTCTAAGAAGTTCGTCACAGCTGTAAAGCCTGTGGCGCGTTGGTGAAATATGAAGTGTAGAATGAAATGTATTTGTTTAAGTACTACCTTACTCTTAACTTTACAGTTCTGACCCTTTGCAGTCCTGCAGGTATGTGATGGAAATCCAGAAACTACCAAGAATAAAACTACATTTGAGAATTCTGAAAAAGTGGTCTTCATTTTCTGCTTGCAACTTCCAGTCATTCGGCATCTTGGACAACCAGGGGAAACTGTCATCACATGTCTACACGTGCATATTTTGAAGCTTTGTCTAAACTGGCTTTAATTTCGCAACACATAAGATGTTGATTCTGCCAGTGGCGTCCTGATTAACATGTTCTGTAAGCTGAAATTCAGTTCAATTCTAACCCAAAGTAGTGTTTACAGCCAGGATTAAAGTGTTCAAACATGTGGCACAGCTGAAAGTAGTTTCTGTATAAAAATCATCCATCTTCATCCGCTTTATCCGAGGCCGGGTCGCGGGGGCAGCAGCCTAAGCAAAGAGGCCCAGACCTCCCTCTCCCCAGCCACCTCCTCCAGCTTATCCGGGGGAATACCAAGGCGTTCCCAGGCCAGCCGAGAGATGTAATCTCTCCAGCGTGTCCTGGGACATGCCTGGAGCACCTCACCCAGGAGGCGCCCAGGAGGCATCCTTGTCAGATGCCTGAACCACCTCAGCTGGCTCCTTTCGATGTGGAGCAGCAGCTGCTCTACTCTGAGCCCCTCCCGGATGGCTGAACTAAAAATCAATTTTAAAATTTTCTCCCCATCTTGTCTCAGAGGTTTTGAAAGTTCCTCTTGAGGTTGTACTTGTGGGAAATTCAGGATACTTTGTCACAACTCAAATTCTTGCAGTGTGTTTACAGGTGCTGTTACACTGAAATGGCAAGATATAACTGCTACCCTTAAAGAATTTTTTTTTAAGTGTCTATTATATTACGCACTTATATTTATGTGTATATATTTTTAAAAATATATAAAGTTTTAAATTATGAATTATTGGGTAATTCTGGATCCTGGTAAAACATCCCAGCCACTGAAGACACGAGTCACAGGTTTGCCATGTAGTTTGTACAGAGCTTTATTGGGACATCTACACCAAAAGAAAAGTTTAAAGCTTTCAACCAAACTGAACAGTCATGGATGTTACCCTCTGAAGACAACTGGAAATGTTTCCCTCTTTTAATCAAAAAAAGATCAAAATAAACATAAGCATGTCGAAGAGCGCACGGTAAACACCAGGCTACTGGAAAGCTCAAACTAACATCCTGCAATAAAATCCAGTATCCACACGGGTTATGTTGACTTCTTGATTAAACTGGGGCTGGTTAAACCTCATGGTCATTTTCAAGGCTGCGATTTAAGATGGTGGTAAATTTTATTGAACTGGGGGGGTCATTATTCCCCTTGATTCACAATTACCAACCTTCGAAATGATCGTTAAGTTTCAACAAAAACCGACGTGTTATCGCAGGGGTGGGATGTTGTATTAGTTTCAGCTAGGAGGACGTGGTTTAACTGGCAACTGAGTGTTGTTGCAAAGCAAACTGAAGCGTGGAAATGTTTTCTGTACAGCAGTTAATTCACTTTACATTCCACTGGGGACGTTTGCAAATGCTGAAGTTGGCAGTTTAAATCCCCAGACCAGCTGGGAAAACCTGCTGAGGGACATTGAAGCGAGCGCCGCCTTCGCTGTAAAGCCGAGCACAGAAATCCTCTTGCAAGGCCATGTGCAACTTTCTTTGTCCAGACTGGCTTTAAAGAGAAAACTCATAATGTGAAACGTACTCATTCGACTTGTAGATCCGTCAGCTTCAGCTCAGATATGATCAGCAAGGTGATTTTAGTGTTCGGCGGTGAGCTACAGATCTCAAGAATGCAGGTAGCCTGTCCTCGGATGTGGGTGGTTGTCTGAAGTGACTGAAAACGCCACGATCATCCGATTTGATTAAACACTGAAGATGAGAGCCAATTTACGCCACAGAGAAAATGAAGACCTTTGAGTTGGATCAACCCTACCGGACCACAAAGGGTTGTGTGTGTCAGTGTCACAGGAGATAACATAGTATTTACAGTGAAGATGTACAAGCTGTTAAGTGTGCTTGACAGGAAGGAGAGGGAAATTTCACATTGAAACACGGTGATTAAGTCAGAGTAATTTTCACAGGACAAACAACCAGAGGAGCCTCCAGTCTGCTTCTCCCTTTCATTCATTTTTCAGTGTCCATTTCTTTGTCTTTGTCTCCTCAGGAAGTCCTTCTCTACTTTCAGCCTTCGCCCCCCCTCACTCCTCGCCTACTGAAGCATGTCCACGAAGGCGTCGAACTCGTCTATGTTTTTCTCATAGACGCGCAGCTTCTCCGGCAGCGAGTCCTGCGGAGGGAGAACGCAAACTCACGTGACTACTGAGATTCATTTCCGTGCTGTCAATTCTGTAGGCGCCAAAAGCTTCGCCGTCAACACAATTGCAAATAAGAAGGTATTTACCAGGTCGTCGGCCATCGATTGGGAACTGATGTGAAGTGAGAGACTGGCCAGTTGTGGAGGATTCTGAAACTCTCTGTAGAAGGTGCCCAGATCCATCGGCAGCAAGTCGTCTTTAGAGAAGGCCGGACGCTAGGTAGACGGGAAGAGAAACCACTTCAGCTTCATAATAAAACACCTGGAATCTTGTTTTGCTTTAAATTGGACTTTTTTGTTTGTTTGAACCCAGCTGTGCACTGTTTTTTTTTCCCCTAATAAAAAAAATAACTACATACAAAATCAACCATGACGAAGTCGTCCTGCTGCCCTGACCCCTCTGAGCCCTGAGAATGAAGGCTGCCCTGCAGGGGAGACGGGCAGGGAGGAGAATCTGGAGGGTGAACCTGAACACAAACGCACATGCACAGCAGAAAAGGCGTCAGCCTTAAAGTGAACCTCAACTGTACTTGTTGTGCAAGACAAGACATTTGGGAGCATTATTTTTGTCCACCATAACACTGAAGTTACCATAGGATCATTCTCCTCTGAGTCCAGGCCTCGAGGAGCAAACGCCGCAAATGGCAGGTCCAGACTGGCTGCTGTTATCTACATAGATACACAAAGAGCAGGGTTCAGTGTGGTGGGTGAGAAACTAAAATCGGTGTAAAAAGCAGCTTAAGATGACGTACCTGTGTGCTGGGTTTATTAACAAAGGCTCCGACCTTCCTTGTGAACGCATTGAGCGACTCCACAGGGTCCGAGGGAGAAACGCTCCTCCGCCCTTCTTCTTTGCGTCTTTCTCCGCTCTGCGACAAGCCGTCGTCATCGCCACTGAGAGGAGAGAGAGGGACAAGACAGGAAGTTTAAATTTCAAAATGATTTAACAGAACTACGGACCAACACTGGAGCTCAGGGAATAAAAATAGGTTACAGTTTTCACTGGTTAATGCAAAGCCAGCGGACAATCACCTGCTGCTCGGTGTGTTGGGGGCATGCTCTACTGTCAGATGAACATCTGCTCCATGAGGAGGCATCAACAGAGCCCCGCCTTCCTTCCCAGCATGCAAGACCTAGAGAAGAAGCAATGGCAGGGTTATGAGAGGACATAAACAAGAATCTTGATGGACATTGTTTAGTTATTTAAGAAGCTAATTAGGAAATAAAAAGAATGTTAATCAGTAAATAGAAGAAATCATAACTGCAGTCCTTCATTAGGCTTTCTGGAAAACAGAATATCAAACTATGAGAATAAACCACCATAACATCATTATTTATAACAGTCAGAAGTCTTTGCTTCACTGATCGCATCGTCCTCATCATAAGTGGGACGTTTTATGCATTCCTGCAATCACCTCAGAAATGGAGTTCCACAGGGTTTGATTCTTAGTCCACTGCCATTTATTTCTAGTCAGTGTTTCAGTGTCAGTTTTCTTTTTATGTGGAACTAATTTTATGAACTTATTAACACTTTAATCATAGTTTTAAAATGTTGCGGTGATAGCCTTGCAGCAAGAAGGTCCTCTTACTATGACCTACAAATATGTAGGAAGTTGGAAGAGTCTTGTTCAACAGCTGGCTCAAAAATTAAAAATAAAACACAGCTTTTTGTTTAGTGTAAAAAGTATGCCTGACCTCTTCCGTCACAAACTACTGAGCTGAGAGCTTTGATGTCTTTCCACGGCTGCCTCGAATCTTAAACCTTTATTTTCTGACACTTCTTCAGATCATTGTAGCCGCTGGTGATTCTTGTTTAATTGAGTTCTGTTGTTTCTGTCTTCCTATTGTGTTCTTGTGAAGAGAAAAATAAACTAAAATCTGGGCATAAAACATAATTAACTGCTGATGGTGTGAATGGCGTTATCACCTGGTTTGGATTGGAAGCAGGGTGACAAAACTCTGCAGCTCCTGCTAGAGCCGTCGGCTGGTAGGATAACCTGGAGGCGTACAGCTGAACAGGAAGAGACATAAGAGGAACGATTAAGCATGGAGGAGTTCAGGTTTATCATATACTGTGTGACTTTTAAGGGACATGCTGAGCTGTCACAATGATAGATTTACTGAGGTGGTGCCATGTGATGTGGATGATCAAACATGTCTAGTGATCAGCAGCAAACTGAAGCTGTGCACTGAACAAAGTAGTGGAAATTTAAACAGAAGATGGAAAGAACAGGATTAGATGAACACACGCCCAAAAGCAAATGTTAAGTCTGAGAAAACAGATCTGTTCAGTGCAGAATCAGGATGTGTCTCACAAAAACACAAAGAGTCACACTCCCTCCCAATGGTCAGTATAGACTCACAGTGTGAGTGACAAGTCCAGGAGCCAATGGGAGCTGCAGACTATCCAGCGGGAGGGGCTTGGGCAGTTTAGAGGGAGACGGGCTCAGCGTACACACACACTGAGCCAAAGCACGCACACGCACACACACACACACACACAGATAGAACGCACAACAAGACAACAGGAAAAGAGGAAAAAAAAAAAGACAAGGAGAGAAAAAGAGAAAGCGAAATGAAAAACAGGAGTGAAAATGGAGAGAAGAATCCACAGGTTAAAGAAAGAGATGACGACGAGGGGCGAGGGAGCGTACGCTAACCTGAGAGGGAGGGGAGGTGGAGAAGGAGGTGGCGCAGACCTCCTGTGAGTCCTGAACGCCTGTAAACTGCCCTCCGTCCTCTTCATCGGGAGCCCTGCACACACAGAGATATTTGTAGTTGAAGTTCTGAGCCGATGGCGGACATGTATACATTTGTTTCTTTTACTGAAAGATAACAGAAAGCCTGAGGTCAAATGACACAGAGTGGTATTAGATTAAGACACTGAATGTTTTCCTTCTGATACACCGATTCGACTCTCATGGAGATAAAGGACAGGGAGATAAAGTGTGACCTCAGAATGATGGATTGCATCACCTTGAATCTGACTACTCAACTTCTGCACTTGGAGGTCATTTAAACGTCTCTGCAGTTGTGGGAGACAAAACCAGACTGAGTGGCGAAGCTACCTGTAGTTGCAGGGATGGCCCATGTTTGCCGGACGCTGGCTGCTGCAGGGAGGATCCACAAAGTGATCCACGATGATCCCCATGATGGGAGCCGACCTTTCGAATTGCCTGAAGAGGAGGACAGTTAAACTGCTCATAAGATGCGTTTCCCATTGGAATAAATATACAAGAACCTTCTCTGAAGAACAGCTGTTGTGGCTTTGATTTGTTGGTTACCTGTTAGACATGAATGCCAGATTGGTGCGGTAGGCGCACGAAAGCGTGATTGTACCGATAGGGGTGCCAACAACTCCAACGCGCACCGTTTGGAAACCTTAAAAACAAGCACAACATAAGCAAATGTAAACCAGCCCTATAGTGTGAAAGTACTTAATGCAATACAGTAGTGATGAAAGCTTACTTTTGAAAAAATGTTTACAGTACAAGCAAATCAAACTGCTGTGTCAAACTGGAGCAGAAAACATGAAGAGATGTGTGTTGTTCAGTGTTTCTGTATTGATTTAACAAATGTCAGTCATGGAGCCGAGTTGGTCCTGATTTAGACTTCTGTGGTACACCATTGCAGAGCCCACATCGCAACCTATGTGACTGGCTGATGTCGTTGCAGACTTTTATGCTTGTGCGGGTGCATTACGTGTTAATTACCACGAGTCCTTATGTTGACGCTGTGACTATTGTTCCTTATACATCTCTGGAAGTGCACGTCAGTTTTCATCATAGATTTCCCAGTGAAGCATAAATTGGTGATGCTTCAGTTGGAAAACACTGCGACATATGGCACAACCACAAACACCTCTGAACAACAGAAAGTACAACATAACCTGGCGCACACCTCCCTAGAAATTTAACTACATGTCGGTTGTCGGTCATCCAGGTCATAGTAATCTAAGGAGCTTGGAAAGAAAAGCGACTGGACTTGAAGTTTCTTGAAGACATTTCAACCTCTCATCCGAGAAGCTTCTTCAGTTCTAAGAGCAAACGGTGGCGAGTCCCAGGTATTGAAGCCCTAATGTTGTTGTCCCTTAAAAGGATCGCTGACCCACTATTGATCATGTGCCTCATCACATGAGTCTGAAAAAGGGTCATTACATGTCAGGTTGCAGTCTACAACTACTGTGAATGGCCTGTTTAGCACCATCAACTCCTCCGGGGCATTTACAGCTACTTTGGCAACGCAGTTTTGAATTTATCAGAGAAAGAACAGAAATCATTGTCTCAATATAAGGAATATTTAACAGTCGTAGGCTCTACAAAGCTTTTTCACAGAACCTTAAATCAGGTCTTAAACTTACCTTCTCCTAATCCACTCAGCTGGACCTCCCCGAAGTAGATCCTAGACAGAAGAAGCAACACGCAGTTTAGAAGAATGGACTGAAAACAGCACAAAGATAAAAAGGAGTGAGATGATGCATTCTGGAAGTGAGGACAAATCACCTGTAGAGTATGACATAGTCGTGTCCCTGCTTTCTGGACAGTTTATAAGCAGGCGTGACTCTGGTGATGGCCAGCAGAGACTTCAAGAGGACAGACAGACGGTTATAGACTGCATATGACACCTTGATTTCCTTATCGCACCTGCAGCAGACAGAAAACACGGTGATGTGTTACAATACAGCAGCTTAAGGGGATTTTAAAAATATCTCTGCAAGGCAGCTCGTTTTCGTGTTTCCAGGTCTGCTTCTTGCCGACTACCTTTCTTTGATACCCCTCTCTAAATTTATCTTGTATGAATAAAGCAGTGTGGTGCTTGGGGAATGGAGACCATTACTGATCATTTTGACTGTACTTTCAAAAGCACAGGTGCACAGAGTAATACCAAAATTAAAACAGTGTTTTGTACAGTGCTGGTGGACCTGACAGGGTGCCGACAGGCTCACTTTACCACCTACAGAAACAAAATAGTTCAGACACAGTTTTCAAACGGAAACACTTCAGCAGTTAGGTCGAATTATCATTCGACTCTTCTAGTTTTAAAAGAAGTCTGATTTTAAAGAGGTTTAAGGGAAGCTAATGCCACTCGTCACTGACACACTTTACTGATGTGTTTATGGGCTCAATCACTGACTTCACATCTCACTGAATACAGCAAGACACTCATTTATTTTAAATTACGGTTCTCATTAGAGAAAAAAAGAGCCATAGACCAGAGTACACTTACAGAGAACTCCCTTCTCATTTACAAGTTCCTACAATGAAATAAGCTTCAAGACACCAAGAAAGTGAGGGTCAAAATTCTCAGCTTGAGGCTTGAGGATAGGACGTCATTGTCCATTAAAGTGGGTGATGTCCAATATACAAATTATTTTACTCAAACTGCTGGTTATTACTGCATTTCTGAGCTTCTTCATGACTTGGATGCTCACAAAGCTCTACGTTTAGTACGGGTGTCTGACAGCTAAGTTTTGGCAGAGAGAATCAGTAACAGTACTGATTCAGATACTATAGTTAAAAGATTTGTGGTCCTGCTGGCTGATACTGTGCAAACATGGAGAAGCAAAATCAGCAACCCTGAACCACATGGCCTACAGAAGACTTTTACTAAAGCAAAAACAAAATTCACTCACTTTTCATTCATCTCCAGGCACCAAGTCTCTAACTCCATCGAGTCCCCCTGAAGGAAGACAAAGCAAAGAAAAACTAACGAACACAGTTACATTAAAGAGGCTGCATATTTAGTTAATGATGTGGTCTGGCTGGTGTTGCAAATGTGTAAAACAATGATAAATCCCAAAGCCCAGTTTTTACAAAACAAGAAAACAGGATGCAGGTTTTTTGTTTGGTTTTTTTTTTACCTCTGATGTCTTCAGAGAGATCTCAACACACATGGAGCGCCCGATGCCTGGAAGCTGGCCAGCCAGTGCCTTTTTGGCTTCATGGGTAACCTCTGGGATGTCTTTGATGGCCAAATTAAACTAGAAGGAATATTAACCTGAATATCCATAATCCATGCCATGAAAAGATCCACAGTTAACTTGAAAGCCAAACAATCATGACAGAGAATGACTACGTTGTTTTACCCAGTCAGATCCAGTAGGCGATGATGACGAGCGAGTGCAGATCTTCTCTCCCAGCCTGGCTTGGACTATCACCTGGACAGTCTACAGATACAGAAACAGGCTGCTCAAACAATGAGCTGGTTTTACAGAAACAATCCATAGAAAATTGCTGACAAGCCTGTCCAAAATATAACAGGCACTTTTATGAAAGAGACATATGTTGGAAAAGATTATTTTAATTCCAGTGCTTTGAGCCACACTAATAAAAACCTGGCTTTCCATTGTTTATTTATTTATTCACTTCTGAAGCCTCAAATGTCCATTTAGAAACCTGCAATTACAGATGTATAGAAAAAGTTATGTTAGTGTCTCACCTTAAGTGCAAAGAACTTAATAAACTTGTCTAAGTCCTTTTGATCCTGGGGCTTCAGGTCACTCTCCATATTGTTACAACCCTGCAAGATAGATGATCAATAGAAACTTATTGAGGAAACAAGGGAAATTATTGTGTTATAACACAACAAAAATAATACAGCCCACAACAAATAAGGAGGATAGTTACAGTAAAAGTGTAAAAGCACAGTGAGGGCCCTAAACTGTGGGAGTGCAAAACCTTTACATGTAAAACAATGATAAACACAAAGAAAGTAAAAGATAAGACTGAAATTGCAAAGGTAGTGCAAATTCCATTAACAAATAAAATAATTAATAAGTAATATGTGCACTATAAATCTAAGAAACAGCTGCAAGAAGGTAAAATACAAAAATACACCTTCTTACAGCTTTTTAAAACAGATTTATGGTGTATACATTCAACCAAACAAGAGTGAGAAACAAAACGTAAACTATTCATGTACATACATGTGCATGCGCAATTACATGTGTTTAAGTAAAAGTGACTGAAAAACCTAAACACTGGGGAAAAGCTGAATTCAACCCCCATTATCTCCCCATTGTCCACGTGTTGGGGGGTTTTCACTTTCCCATTTCAGGACTACAGTTCCTAAGAAAATATCTCAATTACTTTAACAAAATAAGCATTTTTCACCACACTGGCAACAGTTTAGCGTTTTTAACTGAAAAACGTGGACAATATAGTAATAAATAAAAGGAAAATTTTATCACCGTGGTCTTAGCCCTCCAAACAACAGTGGACTACAAAAAAATAATAATAAAAGCAGGCTAGCAGGTTAGGCCTCCACGTTGAAATTGTCCAAATTATAGTTAGAGGTCATGTTAGAAAACAAAAAAAGCCTGACAGCCTTATTACTCTTTACACAACAACCGATGGTAAATTCAAATTCTACAGTACCGTCTTTTTTTGGACAACTACGAAAGGTTTAAGGTTCGCAAAGCCGAATCTGTGAAGCATGAGGATACTGACCCACGGAGCAGCTGCCGTTAGCCTGCAGCTAACACTAGCTGCCCAGCTCAATAACGTACTTTAACTTGATCGCGAAACAACAGTACTTACATTAGCTGTGACCTTAACAACGGAGCTTCAATAAAATGCAAGCCAGTTTAATGCAAGCGAGACCCAGAGCTGTGTCACACAGACATTTTATACGCCCATTTGAGATGTACACAACGTCAGCAGCTGCTGTGCCACTTTTCTGTTTATCTTCTCCATGTCGACGTGTTTGTGTAGCGGCGTGTTCACCGCGGCGTTTTCGTTAAAATACAAAACTGCTACATTTAGAGTAAAAAAAACAAGTTTTTGACAAAATAATCAGGAAGTATTTTTACGCGATTTGAAAAAAAATTATAACCACACTGAACTTATATCTAAAACATAAACGCCAGTCTGTGTGGCGAATCTGCGAATTCAGAGCCGCAGGTTAACGTTAGCTATTTCAATGACTTGTTTTTTGGGCCCATAAATGCTTTATTTTTTATCTGAAGGTAAGAGTATTGTCCTTAATCGTGCAAAAATTATTTATCAGTGCTTTCAATTCGATTTGCAACTGTCCCACTACTACATGACAGCAAAGTTGTCATCTCAAGTGAGCAAAGAAAAAAAAATAAAATAATAAACGCAAGCTAGGGTAGCACGTTAGCACGCTGGCTTGACTTGGCTCACATGTACTGGAGCTATCCCTAAAGCTAATGATGGCTTGCTGATAATAACGTTTAAAACATCAGGACATTCCCCCCTAGTATTAAACTCTCGGTATTTAATGGGTTCTTGTATACAAAGAACGTGAACGTGGTTTTCCTTATTAGCGAAAATATAATATCAGCAAAATAGCACATTAATAATTGTAGCAATGTTTAGTGGAATAATATATGCTGTAGATTAATGTGTCGGAAATCTGTATGTAAAATTCCTCCCAGGTTTGAGGAAATAAGGCTATACCAAGTATTTAAATTGAGTTGCACTTATTAGCAATTAAAAGGAAACGTTTTCTTATCCTCAGCATGGCCATCCCTATAGCCATCTTGGACTGTGATCTACTCCTGCATGGTCGAGGCCACAAGACCCTTGACCGCTTTGACCTGGACTCAGTCTCAGACAGTTTCCTCATCACGCAATTTGGCTTCCCCAGAGACTTTATCTTGTATCTGGTGGAATTACTCAGAGAGGTTTGTGGGTCTTCATGTCATGTTAAGAGATCAGTTTAACTTTGTCTTTATGAAATATGCAAACACTACTCTGTTGTGTTCCAGGGTCTATGCAGGCGAACCCAGCGCTCCAGAGCCATCAGTCCTGAGGTCCAGGTGCTGGCCGCACTGGGTTTCTACACATCAGGTTCATTCCAGACATCTATGGGGGATACGATCGGTATAAGCCAGGCGTCAATGTCGAGATGTGTGTCCAATGTGACGAGAGCCCTGGTGGAGAAAGCACCTCAGTTCATCACGTTCAACAGGTACGATGATGTTATGCCACTTGATGTCAGGCAGGAATGACAAAATAATTTGAAACTGTAACTTTGTGTTCCCAGAAACTTGTTTTTACTTCAAAAGAAGTAAAAGAAAATCTCACTTGAATAATAATAATGATGTTTTCCAAACAGAGATTTATCCACCGTAGAGCAGTCCTTCCGGGAGTTTCAGAGGGTCGCAGGATTTCCTGGAGTCCTGGGGGTGCTGGACTGTGTTCAGGTTCATTATATGACATTGTGTAATTAGTGTGTGTGTTTATGTGCATGCACGCTCATGCACTCATTTGTTTTTACAGGGGTAACCTAATCATCTCTCTTACTTTAATTAAATTTCCAGGTGGCCATCAAAGCACCAAACAGCGAAGACTCCTCATATGTGAATAAGAAGGGCTTTCACTCTGTGGCCTGTCAGCTGGTTTGTGATCCCCGGGGACTGTTACTTAGCGCAGAAACGCACTGGGCAGGTGGACTCCAAGACACTGTTGTTCTAGAAAGATCTGCTCTTTACAAACAGCTGCAGGACACAGAGCAGGGCTGGCTGCTGGGTGAGCTCTGGACTTTTTATTCCTTATTAGAAGTTAGCTTGTGGCGTTGGAGTCAGAGGTTATAAGTTTTCCGATTTTCAGGTGACAGCCGTTACCCTTTGAGGAAATGGCTGATGACGCCAGTTGACTGCCCAGAATCCCCTGCAGAGTTTCGATACAATCTGGCCCACGCGGCTACACGTGAGATCGTGGATCGAACCTTCAGAGCCATCCAAACCAGATTCAGATGTTTAGATGGCACCAAAGGATACTTACAGGTATGGCAAATGTGTCACAGCCAATAATCAGGCCCAAACATATTAGTAGAAATAAACCATGAGACATTTTTAACCTCCAAACAGTGTATTTATTTGTTCACGCTCTGCCCAGCAGAGTGCCCTCTGGTGGACAAACTAAAAAGCTGAAGGATGTTTCTCCAGTGTCCTCTTTATTTTTTTTATTTATCAGATGTCATAAAAGCCAATACTGATAGATCGGCAAATAGGTGATATCTGCCGATAACATCTGACAATCTGCTGAGTTCACGGTATTAGAATGATACACTATCAGTACCAGAGTCAAACAGGCCACGGTCATAACCGAAAATGAGACCTTTACCTTATTTGTGAGTGAAATATAGCAATGCATCTGGCGTAGTATTGCCAGTAATGAGTTGGTTTTTGCATCTGTAACCGCTACCCCTCCTCTCCTGTTTACAGTACTCTCCAGAGAGGAGTTCATCCATCCTGCTGGCCTGCTGCGTTCTCCACAACGCCTCCTTGCAGTCTGGATTAGACGCCTGGACTCTGGAAAGAACAGAGCCTCTCGAGCAGCCAAAGAGCCTCAACCAGAGACCCGAGGACCGTGACAGCCAGGCAGAGGATCTTCGAAGGCAGCTCATATTCAAACACTTCAGCTGAAGCTGTGGGGGTTAAAGGGGACGAAGACTGGGACCAGTGCAAAGCTCAATATCACAAGAAACACATTTAAAGCAAGAACGTTCACCGACACGCTGTTGCTGATGCAGTTTTTTAATATTTTGCTGGATTCTACTCTACTGACTATACTAAGATAACATAGATATATTTATGTATGGAGAAACATGCAAGACGCTATACAACAAACCAAGGCGACATATCCATACACATTTCAAATAAGTGAACTCCCTGGAAATGCTTGATTATTCCCTCAGGACATTCAAATAGATTCCAAATCTTCATGGAGTGGTTGGAATAATCAAGCACCTCCTGGTGTTTGACAACTATTCAAACTGTGCAGCTGCTTCGTCATCCAGGTTTCTTTACAAGTTGAAAAAAAAATCACCCACCCCATTATTTATTTTTTTAAATCCCACCCCTCTAATTTTCTTTTCCCCATTAGATTCCACAGGTTAAGATCTTGGACTATGTCACAATACAAAAACAAGACCCTTATTTACAACAACTGCACATTAAGTTGTCTTTTTTTTATGTACATCGGTGCATTAAGACTCACGGGTGAAAATGACAGGCTGCAGTCACATGATTTTCTTCTTTTTTTCTTTTTTTTTTGGAGCATGTGCGGCATGACGGAACAGTCACAACGTGAAACAGATACAGACGACGTGAGTAAGAAAAGGAGAAAATCTGTGGTAGCGAAATTTCTGGGGCTTAAAATTGATTTTGAAGTGGCAGAACGTTCTTAAAGGATTTAAATAATGGATAAGGCTTTTATTTTGAAGGAATACCGGTCATTAAGGGTGTTTTTTTCCCCCACTGTTTCTTGAACCTTGTCGAAAAGTGTTTGTTTTTTTTGGTCAGTTTTCAATCAAGTTATGTAATTAACAAAACTAGTGGTGTTTTACTGCCTGGAATGTATTAGTCATTTAAATGGCTTCATCAATATATACAAACTTTCTACAAACAGGAATAAATACAACATACACTGCTGTCGCATGACCACATTTTTATATCAGGATTGCTATACTTTTTGTGTAGTTTATTCAAAGTTTACTTTTTACATTTAATTACCAAAAAAATATATATAGAAATTAAACTTTTTTCCCAAATATTTTGTTTTCTTATATTCTGGAGATTATTTTTGGTCAAATTACTGCGAGGAACCCTCAGAGATTTTCATGCGACAGCAGTGGAACATAAACACTGTATTACAGTTAAAAGACAGAAACAGATCATGTCAAAGCTTTACACCTGATGAATCAGCATGTAAAACGTTACATCATCCTAAATGCCAAAACACAACGTAGCACTATTTCCTTGTTTCCTTTTTTTTGTGCATAAAATAAATATGCTCTTTTTTTGATGCTCAGAATATATTATAAGTTGTATTTTTATGCTTTTTTAAAACGTTATTTTTAAAAAAAATGGAGACAATAAGATAAAGTAACTTTTTTTTGATGCATAAATTAAATATGCTCTTTTTTTAATGCTGCAAATATATTACATATACATTTTATAATTTCATAAAAATACTTTTGTCATGTTTCCCCAACCTCTTTATGATCCCTCGGTATGAAAATATGATCTCTCTCCCAAAAGAAACAGAGCAGAATTTTGGTCAGAGCTGGAAAAAATTATTCAATTATTCAAATGTCAGATGCAGATGTAAAAAAGCTGAAGCGTAATGGAAAGAATTTTTTTTCTTAAAGCCAGATAAAAGATCCACACCCTGTGTTGATTGCGCTAAGCGAAACTTTTTTTGGATCTGTAAGAGAGATCTTTGTCAAACAAGTTGCGACTGTTGTGATCTCAAATGTGTAAAGGAATGTGAAATAAAAAGGTTTCACCCAGATTTAAAAAAAGATGATTCATCCATTTTCTGCAACAGAATAAACAAATCGTTTAGTTCGAGGAACATTTTCAGGCCTGTGTTTCCATGTGGGACTTTAGGTGTAAGGCCAAGTTGGTCATATTCAACTGAGCGAAGTGGAAGGCACTTTCAGAATGGCACGGCTTCCAAAAGCATATGTTGATGCCTAGTTGGTGTTGGTGCTTACACATGCTGTTATCTATTTCACACTTGGCTTAAAAGTGTTTCCTGTTACAAATGTTCCTATTAGGTCAACTGCTCTGCTCCACTCTGTGTGTGCAGGAGGGGCTTTCACGTATACGGGGAAACAGAGAGCAGAGGAGAGATGACCTAAAAACACAACAGAGGCTCATACTGCGGAAAAAATACACATTGATGACATATTAAGCAGATGCAGCCCTTCGTGCTTTGTTCACCAACCTAATGTGGCACATCAGGAGCATCTTGGAATAAAAGTACAAGAACTACATGATAAAAACTAGAATCCCACAGTGGACGTCAACTTTTCACTGTTTTTAAATGCACACTGCCTTTTTTTTTACATTTCTTTCAGCCACATTCCCATAATTCTTTCTGTTTGCTCTTGCAAAAAGACCGCGTTGCTTTGCTCTGAACAGGAACGCTACACTTCATTTGTTTTGGGGAGGAATTAAATATATTTCTGGAAACGGGAAACAACTGTTTTAGATGGTCATCTTTAGGGCTGTCTGACAAAGTAACACAAAAGGTCTTTACGCGTGATCACAGCATAAGTGGCTCATATATGCCTTTCATTTTGGCAGCTGTGGCTATTTTGTGCTCATGGCCTGTTTAAGCCAATCAAATCTATAAGCTCTGACTGCAGGTTCTTTAAAGTTTAGTAAGGCGACTGTGTTTTTAATGTTTTGTGAGTTATAAACTATTTTTTAATGACTAAATATAAAAAAAGATTAGTTGAGTATTTAAAATGATGCAAGATTCTTTTTTGTGCATAACAATGGAGATTCCAGCACGAAGGTCTGTTTAAAATCGAGAACGTTCAAGTACAACAGAGTCTGTCAAAGCAGAGAAGTGACGCTGTAGATAAAGGCATGGTAACAGAGGTGCAGGATGGGAGCCGTAATCTAAGCTCACTAGAGGAGATGATGATAATGGATTTTCTAACAAACTAACAGAAAACGTTTTTTGGTCCAGCTGGATGTTGATTTCAGCAACCTGGAGCATTGGGGTCCTTTGGAGGGATTCAGGGCTGAGAAGTTAGATGAGGAGAGGCTGAGCTGTGTCAGAAAAACTCAGAGTCTCCATCTGGTTTTGTTTCTCTGAGGAGAGGAGAAAAGCAGAGACGGCTGGTTAATGTTTGACAAGTGGCGTGTAAATATTGCAGCATACAGTGGAGTTTGTTTGTACCTCCGCTCTATCTTGGACCCGCTTGTCTGGTTGCTGTGGCCGTCAGCTGTGTATCGGCTGATCTGGTTGTGGGAGTGGCCTTCTGACTGTAGCCTCTCTCCTTCTGATGTCGCTAAACTCTCCTCCAGTGGAGCCTCTTCGTTGTAGAAGAGCAGGCTGCGGGAGCGGACTACGACACAGAAACATGCACCGTTCACTGGACATGCCTCGTGATCCATCGTTGCTTTTAATTATGTGAAACCAAAAGCTTTTTGTACATATTTCAAAATATCTCCCATTTCGAACAACATCCCACTTACATTTTTTAGTTCTTTCTCATAGTAAGGGTCAGGGCCTGACTATAAGACCCTGACCCATCAGAAATGATCATATATAAACTTTCCAACAACTGTGAAACAAAGGAAATTCTATGCTGAGTTTAAAGTCAACTGGATGAGCTTTTCTCATATTTTTTGCTAAAAGCGGATTCCTATTGGTTGACTGCTCGGTTCTGTGTTTGGTGGGAGGGGCTTACACACGTGTGGTGAAACAGGGAGCAGAGGAGAAAATCTAATATGACCACAACTCTTAACACTGAATTGAAAACAGTCCAGATACAGAATTCTTGTGACTCCAGTTTTGTTTTTAATTATTAACTTATGTGTTTTCCACTTTTAATTATTTGTATGGGGAACATATAACTGTGCCTTTCTCTCCCTGGACAGTTGCAGAGGAGTCTGGTCAATTTTAGGGGGTTAGAGCTTATTAAACCTCAGCACTCAGAGGATGGTTGCTGGCAGAAGGAAGTTGCACTTAATTTGATGACAGCCTAACTTCTGGTTTCAGTAGAGCTTTCCCAGGAGTGAGTTGTTAAAGGAAGTGAATTTATAGGGAAGTGCAAAACAGCTCGGAAGGAAAATCAAAACCTGTATCCACTTTCCAAATGGGCTTTCATTTTGAAGAAAATTGTAACAGTACATATGAGAAGATGGAGAAAATTATATTTCTAAAATGTGATGCCGCTCTTTGCTCTGTCTAATAACTGGAAATGCTACAAGTTTACTGTTACTATCCAGAGGAGAACATTGAATGCATTAGAATGGAGCTACAGAAGGAAACTTCAGCAAAGGATAGACACCTTTTGATCATGACAAATCTGCCATAAACACTAAGATGCTAAATACTGAACATATTTCTAGACCTACCCTGACTGGTGGTGTAGAGGTCCGCCGATGGAGAAGAATGAGAAGAGGGGGAGGACTGAGAAGAAGCAGGGGAGGAGGGCAAAGAGGAGGTGTGACTGACCAGGGAGAGGGGAGAAATGCAGGGAGAGAAGGAGCCCAACACCAAGACAAAACACAGGGCCATCATCTGCGGAGAGAGGGGAACATAACATAACACTCGTGTTAATAATAATCACCAGAGCGCTCAGACTGTGATGCTCGTGATGTATTGGGCTCATGCAGACACTTCAAACTTATTGAATTCTGAATTTCAGTGCATATTCCAAATTAAGAAAAGAAAAAAGAACCAAAAAACATTTTTTTAAACTTCTTAGACGGCAAAAGGAAAAATGGATCCATTCAACAGAGACTGATGGAAAAGAGGAGATGCATGTGATATACTCGCTCCATCATCAATATGAGTTTGCTTGATATGAGTAATATGACCACTACAGTTGTGCTTAGCATACATATAGTGATAGGAGCCAATCATTATCATTGACCGCTTTAAGATGATTTAGCCAAACGAGAATGCATCTTCTAAACTTCAAATGGGAGGCAGGTAGGCTAACATCATAGAGACATATTAATTGTAATATTTATACAATTATAATAAATCCAAATGCTGTCCAAAAGCAAATAAAATCACCTCAATTACAACAAAAATATTAACATAAATTTGTGTGAACAGCAACAGCGGCAGTAGTATTTACCATGAGGCATGTTCCTGTCTGAGTTGAGGCCATTTTACACGAACGGGGGACGACCTTCCCTGAAATCAGCGACTGAAGCTTCTGGAGCTGCTGTAGGAGAGACCTGGAGACAGGAACAGAGGCAGGGATTAAAGAACAAGAAGGGCAGTAGTCATTATTTAGTGGTACAGAGAAGACTTTGACTCTCACAGGTTGTGGCCTCAGAGCGTTTGGGAATTTCAATCTCTAGAATATGTATATGGCTGCACCCACAACGTGCATGCATGGCTTCGATCTCCACCCAACCCACAACAAAGGTCTCACACACACAAACTCAGACGTACAGTTTGTTTCAGCCGAAAGATGCACGGCTCTCATTATCGGGTTTATTCTACATCAAAGAGAACTCTAACCACCTGATTTACTTTTGTTTTCCGTGTCCAACAAAACAAGCAGAGAGCAAAGCTAAGCTGAATAGAGTGCATGAATAAAACCACTAGAAAACAGCACATTAGTGGGATCTGGGGAGCAGGGCTCTGATGGTATGAGCTGTCTGTGGCTGTGAGGACACACTCTGACCACTAAGTGGAGACAGAGATCAAGTTTCTGACACACAAACACACACAATGCAAACCAGAAAGTCAGTTAAACGTTTAAAAAGTCAGACGCTTAGTCATCTGTTGCTGCTTTTATAGTTTCAAATTTCCATGCTGAAATCGGTGACAGGCCCCAGAATAGAGCAGGGAAACGCGACCTGTCAGCTGTAGTAAACTCGTGTAGGAATGATGCTGACCTGCATCACTCGCACGAGTCTTTGATGTAAAACCACAGCTTAAGTTATTGCAGCTTAAAATACACGGCAGTGAGCGAGTAAACGTGTGTGAAAAAAGCAACAAGGACAATGGAAACGATTGTCAGGTAATTAAAATTCAGTGCTGGAAGCTAAGCTAAACGAAACATATCCTAAACGTTTGTCTGATGTGGATATGCAGACGCTAATCCAAATCCAACCCCGAGTGTGAGTTACACAACTAACAAACCGGTAGTCCTAACCAAGTCCTGCGTGGATCCGACTAGACGGAAAGAAAACAGCACAGGGGAACAAAATGACCACTAATAACTGCATCTGGGACACTTTTAGGAACTGGGAGCTTAAATTTAGTGCGTTTGTTTAAAGCCTTTTTTTAAACTCACATTTACTCTTATGAGAGTGAACGGGGCTGCGTGCTGACTCACGTTTCCCAGTTTGCGCCAATTCATTGTTCCTCCCTGCAGTGGTTTAACATATTCATCGGTGTGCATATGTGTGTGTGTGTGGCTGGAAGGGAGGGGGCTGCCTTCCATGATGAAAGCTGCTGTTAACTCGCCACTTTAATGACAGGCTGAGTGTGCCACAGTCAGACAGACAGACAGACTCTCCTACCCCCTCCTCCTCAGCCATCCAACCCTCCACACCCACCCACCCTTCTAACCACCCACTCCAGGATAATAGCAGATTGGTTTCATATTGTTATAATAACAGAGGAGACAGCGGCACCTCGGTGAGTCTACGCTTTGCTTATAGAGCACAGATAAATTTCACTTCAGACCCCTTTAATTCTCTCACGCTGCATAGATATTAAAATCCCGTAAAGGTTTTACCCACAGAGCGCGTGTGAGTGTGTGTGTGTGTGTGTGTGCATACGCTTGTGTATAAGCTACAGTCCTGTTTGTAGTTTTGCATCTTCATTCTCTCTGGGTGAAAAACGAGAACCATCTTCGTAAGGCCTTCTGCAGCTCGTCCGGCTCTCAGTTTACCAGGCTGCATTCTTTGCACACTTGCTGCTCTCAGTGATCGCAATCCAAACATCATTACATGAATGGTGGGTTTGTATTACTGGTGTGTGGAGCCAGCATAAAACAGCGTCAGTCTGTTCAAAGCTGGAAGATAAAGTAAAGTATGCTGGCACACGTGTGCGTGCATGTGAGTGAAAACCTCACCTGTTGGCTGTCTCCAGGTGTTCTACTTTTCTCCACAGGTCGCTGTTTTCTGACGTGTAATTCTCCACCCTGATACACACACAGTCAGAGATACACACATTGTTTTTATTGTCTTATCCCTGCATATGTTGCTCTAATGAAAAACAGCGTTATCCCCAAAGGCTGGAGTATCATGAATGGTACATTTTGACCACTAATCCACAACATTTTGACCGGTAATTATCTGTTATTGTTGAGGAGGCACAAAAACTAAAATCTTCTGCCAAGTGAAAAACTTATTTTTCTTCTCTAGACTGCTCCCTTTCAGGTCAGCTGCTTCCATTGAACCCTATCCCGACACACCAACCCCCCTGCATGTCCTTCTACACTACATCCATGGATCCTAAAAGGTTAATTGTGTTCACCTGGACATAGTGTGTTCACTGGGAGAAATGTTTTGTCACTCATCCAAGTGACGTTTTTCAGTCTTAGCTGACTGAAGGTTTCTGCAACCTTATAAACAGTACATGCACAATGAGTGAAACTAGCTCCACTGGAGGACAATGGAAGATGCAACCATGACTCTTCTATGCGGGTTTCCTCTTTTCCTCCTGCCTGGCATCTCTATCTTCAATATACTTTGAGCAATATAGCCATTATCCTGCCTCTGTTTATCCAGACCATCTCAGCTTGGCCTCTGTAGGTGGTTGAAGGTTGTAGTAGGAAGAGTGACTGTGGATCATCAAGTGACAAACTTCATAGCTGACAAATGAAGGCAATGCACAAGTGCCAAAAGCTGCAGTTCCCCTACTAGCCATGGCTGTTGAGCTCCTGAGCTTCCCTTCATTGCTCATTTTAGTGACTGAACTCTTGGTAATCTGATAAATTTGGCTCTCCATCCTTGGATCCAAATATGCCCCAATTAAAGCAATGGGCAGTCATCTTTTAGGTACAGTCTGTAGCTACGACATGATTTAACCTAGCCTAATCAGCTAACCTGACTTAAAAGGAGGTGAACAGCCGATTGCTGATTCATACCAGCTCTTCTAAGTTACTGCGCTAACAGCTGGATCTTTGAAAAAACTACATGATGCAAAACATGAAGGTCCTAATTCAGAACTATGAGGTCAATAAGTTTATCGTAACTGACAAAGCCTCTCAAATTCATTTAACCAGCTCATCATTTCACAAGAAAAGAATCCTTTGCTCTGCTCAGATATACTTTAACCACTCCGTGGGTCCCAGTAATGTCAACACCATTTTTTTTTTACTTTGCACAGTGTCAAACTAGCATCTTTGAGAACACAAATCTGTTACAAAGTTTAAGAAAAATGCCTCACTTGCAAGAGTTTCTCCCTACCCCGTTTTCCTCCTCTGTCTGTCTTCTACTAATCCTACTGATCTCCATTATCAGGGTAACGTCTCGCTAATCTGTCGCTTCCTTTAATCCTCCCGATGTCCCGCTGTGTGTTGCTTGGAATATAACTCATTCATGCACACTCCTTTGAGGAAAGCATCCCGCTGTTTTCTTTTTTAAAGGTTCGTCCAATAATCCCCTCCTCATGTCCGAAAAAAAAAAAAATAGAAGGAGATGGATTTCTGTTTTTATGCACGTCCTCTTATGTCTCTGCTGCTTTGGTTGCTTTGATTCAGTTAAAAGAGGCTGCACTCTGACACACCTCTCTCCCCTCGCTCTAATGGGATTAATGGGGCATTTTGTATACAAATCTTTGTTGGCACTTGTATTTGTCGCAGTGGAAGCTGTGTAAAAGAAAACCCATATTTTCAAATCTATTTCACTGCCACTGTCAGGAAAGTCAGTGAATCTGGCCCATGTGTTAAGCAGGTTATTGGAGTCCTGCCATAGCAAGGAATGGCTGGAATAATGGAAAGTAGAGAGGAGAGAAAAGCAGTCTCTGTTAACTTTTGCTGTTCTTCAGTGAATCACAGTGGAGGAGACGAGTGCTGAAGAAATGCTTTGTGCGTTTTGCTTTTTTTAAATTCTCTATCAGACACAAAGATATATATAGATATATATATAGAGAGATAGAGATCTATCTATCTATCTATCTATCTATCTATCTATCTATCTATCTATCTATCTATCTATATATCTCTGACCTCACAAGGACCTGCATTTGCCTCCCATTCACTGGCAGAGCTCTTGCGTCTGTTACTGCGCTCAGCTCCAAAGCAGTTAGGGAAACCTCTGAATGCGAAAAAAAAAGAAATCTGGCTCTTGACTAAACTGCAACTACCAAGCTCACTTCAGTGTTTTCTCTTTGGGCCCCTGAATTTTTCTGGGGTTTTTTTCTTTGCCAGTCATGCATGCAATGACCAAAGACAAGATTTTGCGTAAAGAGACATGTGGTGAGAGTCATCTTGGGAATAAAACCCTACAAAGCTCTTTAACACTCTCAAATACATTGTAAGGTGAAAGACGTGGAAGATTCTGGTTAGATGTTGCTCTAACTAACCGTTCAAAGGGAGCCTATTGTGCTTGTGCTAATTTTCTGTAATTTACACGATTCTAACATTTCAAATAATAAAACTTTTGGTTTCACATGGCTTTTTTTTATCTCGGCTCTCTGCGATGTCATAGAGAGGGGATCACATACAGCTCTAGCCATGGCCACAGAAGCCTGGTGCATCTGGCATTAAAACCTTCTGTTTACAAGGGGAAGCCAATGATTAGAAAGAGAAGGGGAAAGAGAAGTAAAAGGTCTTGTTTTACTCAAAGAGTGAATGGAGGTGCTGCACCAAGGGCTGGCTTAACATTACTAAGGATTATTCTTCCCCCAAAGGGAGGTAGAAGGTAATCGTATCCATTTGTTTGTCTGCCTGTCTGTTTGTTAGGAGTCTAGCGTGCACAGTTTTCACGTTATCATTTTCAAATTTTGTGTGATGGTGGATACCAAAAACAGCTTGAGCTGATTTAATTGTGGTAAAAATCGGGTCAAGGTCACACCATGTGAATCTCATTAAAAACTTTGTATTAGCCACAGCTTCTTATGGATCGTCTTCAAACTTCACAACAATAAACGAGGCCTTGGGGAATATGAGTACCTACTGTAGGTTAGCTAAGTGTTTGACCTTCATTGTTAGGGCTCAAGGTCAAATAAGAATACATTATATTAAAGAGGATGGAGAGAGCAGTTCAATACGACGCCCTGTGATTTCACAGTGACGCCTTAACAGGCTGACGTCATTTTGTAATAAAAACTTCGTAAAAATAAAAGTTTTAGTAAAGCCCTTGCCCTTCGAAGGAAGCTGCACTCTCCGAGTGCTCTTGTTTTGAACTGTGAATCATGCTAAGCCAGTCTAGGAGAGTCATGCACAGCTGCTGGGCTGGCATGACAACAGCAGTCAGCAGTTGAGTCGAGTCAGCAGTTTAAGGTGTGAAAGTCTTCTAAACAATGACAACAATGCTCTTAATATAATTTTAAGGAAACTACAATTCTTATTATTTTTTTAAAGGCTTTGGAAAGCACAGACGACAGTTACGAATGTAAACCAAAAGAAATGTGCATGGAGCGGAAAGATAACATTTTTTCCAGCCTTACTTTTTCTCCAGACATTCCACATACTCTTTCTTCTTCCTCCGACTCTCCTGAGCTGAGATCTGGAGAAACGGGCACAAAACCAATCATTGCTCCACCACAAAACCACATTTCTAATTGGAGCAAAATTTTTGGTAAACGTGTTACTATTTCTGTTTGAAATAGTAACACAAGGCAGTCCAAGATTCTGGGAATAGCTCACGTTTTTGTTTTTTTGGTTAATTAAATGTTCAGTTCAGCCGTGCACACTAACAGAAGACAAAAAGGTGCAGTGCCTGCTTACCTTATTTTTGATCTTTCGTCTGACTCTCTTCAGTGCCTTCTCTTCACTCTTCGTGAGAGGAAGTTTGTTAGGTACCGGGTAACCCTCCGCAACCAGGGTCCTCTTCTCTTCTTCTGTCAGCATGAGGGGTCCCGAACCCTGCAGTTTCTGCACAGTGAAACAAGCACTTCATCAGCGCATAATGCTAATAAGCTCTCATAATTCAGTCTCTTATTTATGTCGGTCTGCTTTTAATTTGCATGTTGACAGCGAGCACACCAAAATCTCACATCTCTCTTACATTGCATTACACCCTGGTACGAGAACAACACTGTCGGAGTTTGTGCGATGGTTTAGCTGTTCACGTGTTTCATTAATAAAAATGAAAAAAGAAAAAAGAAAAATGTTGCTGACACTGAACAATTGTGAGTAAACAAGATTGGGTCACGATGGCCTCAGTGCAAATGTGATTCATTTATTCTAAGAAAAGCTGCTGAATCAGACAAACAACGTCCAGACGGACGGATTTTCTGACTTTCTGTTCTTTCAGCAAATTATGGGATGTATTTAACCCCAAATTAAGCTGATTTACAGATCAAAAATCCCAACTCTACAGTGTCTGCTTCCACAACAGAAGGGCAGCCTATGAAACTCACAGCGCTATATAAGGACACAGTCATTTGAACATTTCTTATAGCAAACACCAAACCACTGACACATTAAATCCCCCACATGCGCTGCAGAACGGGCACGGAGAGGGAAAAAAACAACAGAGGGCACAGAGGGTAGGGGCTCTTTAACTCACATGCGGCGCGGTGAGGAGGGGCGAAGAGGAGATGGCCGAAGAAGATGAGGATGAGGACGAGGCGCGACCTCCTGGCCTCTGTTGTGGTTGAGGGGAAGACGGCGGCAGAGGGAGGTGTGGGGAGGAGGGGGGCAGCGAGCCATCACTGTCGCCGTGGTTACTGCTGGGAGGGGTGGGCGGCAGCTGGAGAGCATCATCTAAAAAGGAGCGCAGCACGTGAAACGAATCAGTGCTTCTACTTTAAACAAATGACCACTGAAGATATTCATAGCTAATGTAAGTCCATTCTCCCAGACCCCAAATATTATACTGCTGTGATTATTGTGGCATATGCAGAGACAGCTCGGCGAGTATTTTTGCCCTGATTATGGTCTGCAAGGTAGTAGTGCCTCTAACGCTGGGGTGGGGTGGTTAAGCCCTCATCATATTTAAAGTGAAGGCTTTTGTTCCAACAGATGTTTGAGGTAATTTATTTTGTAATACTTTAGGTGAAAATGTGCACTAACTAACTCATTCAGCTGCTCACTTCCTTCACAAGGGGTCACCACAATGGGTGGATCCACATATTTGATTTGGCACAGATTTTTTAGACCAGATGACCTTCCTGACTCAGCCCTCCCAGGGATTTGTGTCTCCTTCTGGTTTCAAACCAGGGATGTTAGGTAAATGTCTTAACCACTACACTAGGAAGCCACTTCTAACATTAAAATAATCTGAGTCAGACAAACCACTATAGCACTGTGAGTGTGTCTGTTACCGCTGGGCAGGCTGAGGTACTGTCCAATCTCTCTGGGTTCATCTTTTATAGCAATGAGCTTCATATCCTCTTGACTGCACTCCTGTAGAAACAACAAACATACCTGACATCAAAAACACCACTCATTTTATTTTTTTAAATGTTTCATAACTCAGGCAAAGGACAGATGGATGCTAACCGTGTGTTTCCATGGTGAGCCTCTGTGTGGAGGGGCGGGGCTTAATATGAGAGGCGGGGCTTCCAAAGGCTGAGGATCTAACCTTTGGCCAACATCAGGCTCCTCCTGCTTCACCAAGATAGCTGACAGGTCCTGGCTGAAGCTCCACTCAAACTCTACAGAAAAGACACCACAGACACAGGCAGGGTCACAAAGGGCTGGAGTCTATCCCATTTATCACATGGTGAGAGGTAGAATACACCCGGGACAGACTGCCAATCTGTCGCAGGCGAACACATAGTGACAGGCAACCATTAACACCTACGGCCAATACTGAATCACCAACTAACCTAAACCCAAGGCATCTCTTTGGACTGTGGGAGGAAGCCAGAGTACCTGGAGAGAATATTTCACACAGAAAGGCCGTCTTCCTGTGAAAGAACGATGCTAACCACCACACGATCATGCTCCCCTAAAGTCATCCTCAGCTTTCTTATACTGAAGTATTTAATCTGAACCAAATGGTTTGATGTGTGAGAACAACAAAAACACAAAGAAAAAGCTAAAGCAGAGCAAAAAACTGCAGAAATACCTGCAGATGTTTTCCATGTGTCACAAGGGGAAGGGGGGGAACGGGCAATCACATTGTTTTGATGTCATAGCAGTGCAACATGGGAACACCGTCCCATCTACACAAACCCTGGCAAACCCTAACCCTAACCCCCATGACTCCAATACAACCATATACATACAACCACGATTGTACCCCGACTATATGGCCCTGACTTTTGCATTCACAATTAAAGGCCACAGTGTTATTGTGTATTGGACCAGACAATCCCAACTTAAGGTTCAACCGCTAACTCCTTCTTTCAACTATCAAATGAAATACCAGTGGCAATAATGAAAAACCACCAGCAACAACAAAAAGTCTCAAGAATTCAAGAAAAGTGTTCCTATTCGTTAGAAAAGAAGGTTCCAGTTAACTGAGAAACTTGAGCAAAGTTGACCTTATTTCTCTTCAGGGAGGCTTTGCTGTAGGTCCTCCAACGGGAAGTAATTGACAGCTTCCAAATCACACTTTGAAGGAGCTCAAAATATCTGAGCTCTTCCTGACAAGGCTGGACAATGTCGTTCTGGCAACTGCGGTGCATAATTTCCCTCCAGCTGGTGTATATACCCTGAAATAAAAGATGGGCTGAACCAGCAACTCGCCCTCATTATGCTTCTTGGGAAGAGAAACAGTCGCCGCCTTTAAACACTGAAAATATGCATAATCGAGTGACCCGGCAATGAGGCGAGAGTGCAATTTCAAAGGAGGGTTCACCTAAACATGATGTGGGTATATTTCTAGAGGAGCACAGGTAAATCGTTGTTTAGTCTGCTTTGAAATCCAGAAAGTATTTTTAGGAAGTTTTAGTGTGTCTGCAGAGATGCCAGTGCATCCAACCTCCTGAAACGACCTGAGGCAAGACAAAGCTGACAAGGCCTGACTAACATCGTGCTGCTTGTTAGTGACTGATGACAGCTAATGAGGAACTTCTTTCTTTCCACTCTGACAAGCCTCATATCTTTGCTGGACTGTTTCTTTTGTCTAAAACTTCTTAAACAGTGGCATGAAAGCAGCATTCAAACCTCTGAGACTGTTTTAACTAAACATTGAAGATTTTGAGTGATCTTAAGAAAAGGGGATTGACAAGACTGTCTTCAGACGACAAGAAAAAATTCACTGGAAGCTTTGTTAGATACTGCCATGACTCATGAGGGGTGCTGAGTCAGAAGGATCCTGGGAAGAGAAGAACGACGAGTGGAAAGGATAAATAGATAAACAGCTGTAACCTCATCGACCTGTTCCTCACGTTTGCACCCCCGGGACCAGATTTCACATTCTTACCAGTACCTGAAGCAAGACGATCTAAAATAGACGTTGACTTTTATTTTTAAAGCCTTTTCTAAGCACAAGTTCTGCTAACTCCCACACAGCACAGTAGCCCTCTGGAGATATTTTGTCCCTGAAAGAGGGTCGGAGGAAAATCCACAAGAAAGTGTCGTGTCTCCTGAAGCCTGTCTCACAAAACAAAATGACCAAGTTAGCTGGATAACTGCACAGAACAAAACCTCAAACAGCTGTTTTGTTTGGTTACAGATTTGGTTGGTTACAGATTTTCCAAGCTGCTCTATCCAACTAACAAGATTCCTGTTTGCGAGTCAGAATCCAGATGCTGCAATCAACAGCGTCATCTAATCCATAGATACATTACTCGGTGGTCTATTTCTTGCAACTCAACTCTGACCTTTCCAAATAGGTGGCTTTAAAGTAGCGTTCCACCAATTTTGCACATGGAGTTCAGTTTACTCTGCATTAGAGGCAATTGTGCCAGATTCATCTCAGAAGTGTGTGTGTGTGTGTGTGTGTGTGTGTGTGTGTGTGTGTGGGGTGGGGCAAACGTTTAAATGGAAAACATTGAGGTGGTACTTAAATATAACGGAAAACCAAACAAAACCCGAGTCAAGCCAAGTTGAGGCACTGGTTAAAAGAAACTGTCCTTGAAAGTGGTGTGCAATAATTTATAAGTCATGTGACACTGTGGTTGATGAAAGAGAAATCCAATCGTCAATTGAATGTTTAGATTGAAAAAAAAAATGGAGCCACCCAATCAATCCACTGTCTTCTGTTTCTCTCATTCACAATTGTATGGCAAGTTGGCAGCTAACACAGGGTGAGAGGCGAGGTACACGCCCGACAGATGGCCGATCTGATGCTAACACAGAGAGACAAACAACCATTCGCACTCACATTAACACCTATGGGCAATTTAGAATCACCAGTTAACCTAACCCCACTAAGTGCATGTCTTTGAACTGTGGGAGGAAGCCGAGTACCTGGAGAGAACCCACACAGTCACTGGAAGAATGCCAACTACACATGCCAAATGCCACACCTCAGCTTATGAAGGAAAGAAATAAAGAAAGAAAGATAAGTTTTGTCACCTTTTATTTCATCTAATGTCTCAGAATGGATGCATTGGTGACAGCAACCTCCTGGCCTCCCTAGTTCTCAGGAGGCTGATCAGTGCTTAGGAAGTATTTCTTAGCCTTAGAAGACAGGTCCTAGTTGTGGCTTCTTCCTTTATCTTCACCTCTGCACCTGCCCGCACCATCTTGTGCCTCTTTAACTTTGTCTCCAAACTGCTCAAACCTGAACTGTCCCTCTAATGTACCTATTTCTGAATCTACTCCTAAGAGTGAGTGAAGGTCTAAAAGTTAAAGTCTAAAAGGCTCCGCGAGCTTTCAAATGGAAATTTTCAATACAACTGTCCTGTTTATTTGAACAGCGCTTATAACCCTGGGACATACGAGTATGTCTAACCAGAATTAAAGGGTCAGCTGCACATGCTTTGAATTAAGGCCCTTTAAAGGGGAGCTGCTCCACGGGGCATAATTAGGCAAAAGTCACGCATTAAAAGTTTTCTTCCTACAACGTTAAAAGCGAAACCACGACACAACTTTTAAAGAGTTAACTGCGGGCAGACAGGGAGGAGTGAGGATGTTTCATTATGTCAGCACTGACACACGAACGCCACGCCAGTGACTTTGATGTTTGTCGCATCAAACACGCATCCTAAAGGCTCCCCTGGTGCATTGAAAGAGGGCTTTTGCTTTTTCGTGCGTGCGTCTGTGTGTGTGAACGTCACGTTAATCACATCCTGGTTTCCTAGCAACATTGTGCTGGTAAAAAACGGACTGAAGTTTACAAGCCGTGAGTGTGTGCGTGATTGGTGAGAGCAAAGAGGGGGGACGGAGGTGTATTCCCAATCAGACAGCTGCTTGCGTGCTTTTGTGTCTGTATCCTGTCCATCACTACAGCAGAGAGAGAATAAATCACATGGCTGCTGACTTTGGGCGTGTGGGTAACGCCCAAAGTCAGCAGCCATGTGAGGAATAAACACCTCAGGGCAGTGAAAAACAATGATAAGAAGCATTATGAGCTACAATATATCTAAATCTACTTGCTGCTGATTATTTGAACCCAATAGTTCAATCACAGTGGGCACAAACATGGATAGCCATTTGCTTCTGAAATCACAAGGATCTCTCAACCCTATAAAATCTGCCTTTTAGCCCATACTTGACTGAATGTTCAAAGCGATGCAGGCAATAGATGGACGAATTATTGCCATTAATGGACTGTGCATTATCTGAGTTTGTACATCAGTAGGTAGTACATGAGCGTAGAAAATTGGGCTTAATAAGTCCAACCGCAGCACTTCCCCCTTGAGCTGGAAGAGCTTAAGTCCAAGGCTGCAGCTAACAATCGCTGCGCTTTTATTCCTAATTTATTCAATTATTCTACACAAAAAAGGTCCTTAGGTCTGCGAATTGATGAAAAACATCCCTGTTATTACTTCCTGAAGGCTGAGGTGACATCTCAAAATATCTTGTTTTGTCCCATCAACAGGCCCCCAACTCCTCAAAAGTCAGAAAAAAACAGTTAAAAGCAGGAAATCCTAACATTTTTTGGTTTTTATCTGACTGCAGTGAAGCAAAAAGCAAATGCCTAATCAGTTAATCGCATTTTTCCACGCCACGGCATCACTGTAATAGACGTCTCTTTAGCAAGCGTAACTGCCATAGAAGTGATGATAATGATAATGTAGCTGGATAAAAACCTCCACTGGCAGTGCGAGGACCCCACCCCAAACAGCTCATTAGTCCCACTTCAGTATTTTTTTCCATGCTGCCCCGACTCCTGCATGATCTCACACTCATTACGGCTCAGCTACCTGTGAAAAATATCATTCGCCGCTAATGTTGCTGATTAGCAACGTGAGCCTGAAATGTTTTAGGAAATCAACGAGCGCACAAAAGGCATCAGGAGGAAGACAGGAATCCAGTTTTGGGGGTGGATCCGACATTTACCTATGCCACACATCCTGCCTATCAGAAAGAGGCCTCTCCTTAATGAGGCCAGTCCTGCTGCTCGCCTGAGTCTCGTTAAGCCTCCTGCCCTCGTTAAGTCCTCTAACACTGTTTTTTTTAATGAATACCAGAAGCTCTTAGCTGTTAGCCAATGCATAAGAAAATGGTCCTGAACACGGAGAGGCCACTGTGATATTTCCACTGACATCACAGTGACACACTTGTCTAAATGTAAATGTAAGGTTTAGGACAAGTAAAACCAATTGTTTCACTCTCCACATTTTGGAATTTCGTTGAATGTTGTTAATTAAAAAAAAAGAAAGAAAGCTTTAAAGGTCTTCCTGTGTGGGTAAATTGCTGTAAGCTCAGGTAAGAAATCCGGCGTTAATGACCAAATGGCTCCTGGCAGTCACCACGGGGGGTTAATGGAGGCGAGGTGGTTGCTGTGTTTGATCTCAGCGGGGCAGCAGTAGCATTAAAACATTCAATGGATCAGCGCAAAAAGGAGCTGCAGTAAAACACGCAGCTTCTCTTTAACCGAATAAGAGGCACAACAACAACAACAAAGACCACACGCTGAGAGGAAGAAAGAAAGTTTAAAATGACCACAGACAATCTGTACGCTGTTGTGTTCTGCTGGAAGCAGTGTGAGTCCTGCAGTAACAACAAAGCAAGGCAGCCAAGTGACCCTTGAAGACCTCCAGAAACCACCAAACCACATTTGATCACTACTGATTTTAAGCAGCAGAGCCTTCAACTTTCAGGCCCCTCTTCTATGGAACCAGCTCCCAGTTTAGATTCAGGAGACAGACACCGTCTCTACTTTTAAGATTAGGCTTAAAACTTTCCTTTTTGACAAAGCTTGTAGTTAGGGCTGGATCAGGTGACCCTGAATCCTCCCTTATTGATGTTCCAATAGCCCTAAGCTGCTGGAGACTTCCCATGATGCATTGAGTGGTTCTTCTTCACTCACCTCTTTTAACTCTCTCTGTGTTTATAAGTTAATCATTAGTTATTATTAATCTCTGCCTCTCTGTCCACCACAGCCATTCAGATAAACAATTAAATGACAGAAAAAATGATATTTTTTCACCGTGGGCTACATAAATTTTGAATTTTTACACTGTGTTCACAGTGCAATAAATAAATAAATAAAACAGGACATTTTTGTGAATTAACAGTCTGGGCAGTCAGCTGCCAAAACTTTGGCTGTAATTTTACACATTTATTTCTTACAGTTTAAGCCCAAACAGTCGTGCTGACAGATTTCTTTTGTTTACTACAGCAGCATTTCTTTATCACAAAAACTAAAAATGTGCTGGTGAAATCGCACTTCTGTTTCTTACATTGAGATAACTGGGAGATTAAATTGAAGTTAAACTTCTTTACACTGATAGAGAGGGCAGTTTCCCCAGTGTGCCTCACCTAAAATCAAAGTGGGCCGTGATGTAAAATGAGTTTGAGGTGACTGCTGTTGCAATTTGGTGCTATATAAATAAAATAGGATTGAACTGACATGATTTGTTGGGAACCGCCCAAATAGGAGGACATCATAATCTTTTATTGTTACAGTGATACGTTGCTGTTGTAGACTGAGGCTAAGTAAGCACTAACTGATTTCTTGATTTCCATATAAACCGTAATGACCTTCCATCTATTGTGTGCTGTGTTCACTGTATGTGATGGGTACTTTAAGACAAAAGTGGCCTGGATGCAGTTCATCAGGCTAATATCTGATCTCACTTTTATCAACCACTGTGCAATTCAAGCAATGCAACATGGGTGATACTTGCTGGGGCAATAGGGGCAACTTTTTCTGGGTGTTTATCAGGACGCTTCTCGTATAAACAGCCCAGCAGTGGGTGTCAAATAAGTCTGATCTTGTCTGTGAGTGCTACATGATCCTTGCATCCACTGTTTTACCCATCATTGTAATTCTAATTGGACAGGACCTTCTTGTCCAACAAAGCACACTAAGATCCACAAATCCCTTCATTCAGAACTGACGTGCTTTCTGAAAGGTCAAGAACGTCTAACACCTCTTGGTGCCTAATTAACCTGACTCATCGTGACAAACAAGCAGCTGCTCTACTGCCGTGCTCTCGTTTGAAGCTGGAAAGGCCTGCAAGGATGTGCGCATCTTTGGCAAGGCTGCAAGGATTAGAGTTTGATTCTGGGAACTGAGATACTAGGATTTATGACCAAGACTTGCCGTCTCAGAAACATTTTAGCATGCACGCTAAATGGCCTGGAATCTCACAAGACATGTGCTGTGACCACATGTGCATTTTTTTTATTATTATTATTATCAAAGTCCCCTTCTCCAAACTGCATAAGCAATACCACACAGCAATGGAACTGTGCGCAGAAGTCCAACCCTGAAAAGTCATTCATGCAGCGATACCGCAGAACTTCTCAGATGCAGCAGTCTTGTCAAAACACTGCTACATGCCAATATGACAGCTAATAGTCCAGGAGTGCCACAACTTATCTGTCATTGTGAAAAAGTGTCAAATCTAGAAGTGAAAATTAAGCATTCAACAAGTGGCCTAATCTGACATGCAGCTCTTTATTCAACAGGCACAGCACTGTGCATAAAACAGAGCCTAATATAGTAGCTAATGCTAAAAAAAAACTTCTTAAAAGCTTCTTAAACCGCTGAGACAACATGTACAACCAGCTGCATGCAAGACAGTTTTCTTTCACCGCCGCTGCACACAGTAAAACCCCTTTTGGTCATCCTCTCCAGTATAACCACGTTAAGGTTAAAAGGAAATGCTGGAAAACAGGGACTAAATCCGTTTTATGATTATTTATAACACATTGCTGGGTTTGCCATTTGCTTGCCAGAGACGCTTTGGAGAACTTTTTAAGATTCATGCAAAAGCAGAGAAGAAGACAAGATGTTGTCGTCCTAAAAGAAAAGCAAAGCAACATTAACATAGTCTTGCAGCGTCTTATTTTTGTGCCAGTGTACGAGCGGAAAAGGCATGTTAGGGCACAGTTGGTTAAGCGATATTGTATCATTTCCCCTTAAAACTTTCGAACGCTGCCTCTAGAGTGAAATATTAAGGCAACATGCAGCAGATGCGGGTTGTAAAATGCATGCATGCACATGTCCAATAACAAATGCATACAACGTGGGTTTGTCAATGTGTGTGTGTGCGCACCATATGTGAACTGATAGTGCTCCAACTGCACAGTGAAGAAATAAAGAAAAGAATATCCACAAAGTACCATGAAATCACAACTAAGCAATTTTTTTAATTGTGCAATATCAAATATTTAATGCTGTATTTCTTTTCCATTTTCCTGTTTGGGTTTGAATCACTGTGCAGATATTCATATTTTGTTTGAAGTTTGGACCGACCGGAGTGACTGTCACTGTAAACTGATTTATTCAGCCTGATATGACTTCATCCTTTGTCCCCCTCTCTTTCTCTCTCTCGGGAGCAAAGTATTATCTGTCCATCAAGGATTGTGCTTTTTTTTTCAAGAAATTGTGGCATTTTGGCAGTGCAGATAATTTGATATTTATATGAATGAAGTGGATTTTATTGGATTACAGGAGACAGAGAAGCAAAAGAAGATAAACAGGCATCAGAGAGACAGAGAAAAGGAGAGAGAACGAGAGAGATAACCTGACAGAAGAGAGAGAGAGAGAGTTTCCGCTGGCTCCGGCTAAAGCTGCAGATTTAAAACCATACGCTTGTCATAGTGTTGTGTGCGTCTGTGTGTGTGTGTGCGTGTGTGTGTCTATGTGTGTGTGTGTCTGTGTGTGTTAGGTGGGCAGGGCTTAGCTGGAGGAAAGCTGCTCATACTGGGTTCATACAGCAGGATCCCCGGGACAAACGGAGAACAGACAGCACCCAGACAGACGGCGCGAGAGCGAGACAGGTAGAGACGCAGACAGGGAGGGTAGGGATAATGAGGAAGATGAGTCAGGAATAGACAGAGGAAGGTGAAGAAAGCAGGACTCGGAATATGCAACATTTCTCCTCAACTTGCACACAAAGTGCAAGTGGATCGTTAAGCCATTGATTATATATGACAGGATTGAGCCAATCGAAGTGCACGACAGTTGACAGGCAGCAGAGAGGGTCAGGCTGCCTGCTAAGTGTTATATCAGGCAGAAACCTGAGCCAACCAGATAACCAGGGGACAGCCAGCGTGATAAAGAGCCAGACTAAACATCAGCAGGAGAGCTTTGCTTGGCTCTGAGCGGTTTAAAAAGAAGCCAAGGCTAAGAAATAATGAAAAGATCAAACTTACCAGAGTCTTGGTCCATTTTGACTGACAGGGCTGGGCTCTGGGGGGCTGAGTCTTCACTCAAGGAGTAGCTGTGCTCTGCTTGAATATCTGTGAGATTAACAAGGCCGTCTCACAAGGATGGAAAATGTAGCAGTGCAAGCTCTGTGTGTGCATATTTGAGAGCTTTCTCATCTTCTGAGTCAATTGTTTTCAGTTCCAATTTTTAAAAATATTTCAGTCACACTCTCTGTCATGTAAATACAGAGTTATAACATGACAGCACGATTACAGAAGGAAGCCACAAAGCCAGTTCAGTGCCCGACACCTCATGAATGAGCGGTGTCACTGCAGTGCTCTTCCGGTCTCTTGGCTGCATCAGTGATAGCTATTAAGACATATTTTGTCATTAAGGCCTTAATCGATGATGATCATGAGAGCACGGGTTCCTCATGAATGCTGCCCCTCAATATTCATGATTTTCTTTAATTAGACAGAAAAATCTGCTGGGAACTTCATGATGTCCAAGATTTAAGACTCTCACAATTACTCCCAGTGCTGTGCATAAGTCTCGAGCTACCTATCATTTCTTTATAGTTTGCTTCCAAGGAGCGATAGTTCTCCAAGGTCTTTCAACAATTTCCCTTTGGCTCCCTTTTGACCTATTATCAGTCCAGTCATGACTATTGTCACAGGAATGTTTTGTTTATTAAGCCATGTAACAACTCAAAGGATGAACCAGTGTTGATCCTACAAATAAAAAAAAATGTAGCAAAGAACCCATTTTAAATCGTATCTTTAGGCACTTTGTTGCTCGGAGACTATCACAAAAACACATCATTTGTTCCCATTTCTTCATAGTTAAATCTATGAAGAATGTCAACAATAACACAGGATTAAAAAAGTATTGTTGCACCAACAAGCTGATTCCCAAAGAGGTATTAGCTGAAAATTTGCCATATCTCAACATGAAGTTGAGTGTATTTTTAAAATCTTGAGGAAATAATTGAGAACAAAAGAAGAAGAAGCAGACCTAAAAGAAATCACTTTGGATGAACAGTATCTGCAACTCATGTCCGTAGGAAACAGGAAAAATCCAGCAAAGACCTGACACAGGACCTGAGAGATGATACTGAACTTTTAGGTGATCAGCTATTGTTCAGCGAAGGCTCATTACAAATTGTCTCAGTGGAAGGATAACAAGGAAGTCATTCTTAAGAAAGAGAAATGAGGAGAAAAGGCTGACATATGCCAAATTACACAAGAACTGGACTGAAAATCAGTGGCAACAGGTCTGATGGAGTGATGAATTCAAATGTGGTTAGAATCATTGTCAGGATATGTGGAAGAGGTTATGAGAGAGGTACAACAGTGAGTGTCTACAGTCATCTGTAAAACACGGTGGAGGCCCTATCGTGGTTTGGGGCTGAATTTCAACCAGTGGTGCTGGAGTTCCTGCCGAAACTGATGCAATTATGACCACAGAAATGCACCATCAGATTGTGATTCACAATGCAATACCATCTGAAAAGCAACTAATCAGGAACAGCTTCATTGTTCAGTATGACAATGATGCAAAACACACTATCAATGCAGTAAAAGCATACAGTACCAGTCATGGATTGACCTCCCCAGAGCTCAGGCCTCAACATTACTGAAACTGTGTGGGAACATCTTGACAGAGGACAGAGGAAAAGGCAGCCAACGTTCAAAGAAGAGGTTTGAATGTCCTTCAACAAGCCTTGAGAACTATTCCTGAAGACTACTTAAAGAAATTAAAGGAAAGCTGACTAAAAGAGTTCAGAATAAAGGTGGTCATGCCAAATAGTGACTACCAAACTCATTAGAATGAACTTTTCCAGAGTACTAAAAGTACTATTTTCTGGATAAATGTATGCATTCATGATGCTATGTACATATCCACATGTAGTACATATACATATGTCCATACATAGTGAGAGTGCTGTTAAGACTTTAATGTAAAAGTGACTCAGGCGTTCTTGAGACATGATAATAACACAACATCCTGCTTTTTGTCCTTTCTTCTAATCATTCTAATGACTTTGTGACTATGGCAACGACTAACAGTGACACTCATTTGTCTCAAGTGATGAGCTGATGACAGCTTCCACAGGCTGTGAGCGCCTATATTGCAATAACTTTGAGCTGATAAACAAGATCCAGTAACAAGCGAGTTTAATCTGTTCCGTTCTGCAGGCAGGAGTTCTGGAAGTCAGACTTTGGCAACAAAAGCTGGCTCTCATATCATGAAATTTGAACTCTTGGGCACAGAAGGAGCCAGCGCTGATGTCAGAGAAGGCTTTTGATTCAACCCAAGTAATGAGACTGGGGACTTTTCTCCCCAAAGGTTGGCTAAAGCCGGGTATGCAATGATATGATTGCCACAGTTGAGCTAGTTCTGACCTTTAGACAGGTTTGAACGGTGAACTTCTTACAGTGGCTTTTCCCATAACCACAGATGTGACTGGTTCCAACTTTCTAACTTGTGCCCAGCAATTCTGGCCCTAGCGCCAGTCATTTGGTGAAAATGCATGAAACTGGTTCTAGAGTAGGCACCAGCATTGGTGCTTCATTGGTGAAAAAGAGGTAAATGTACAGTTCTGGGCTGCCCTCAATGAACAAAGACCAACAAAAAAAGAACTGCGGTGCTCTCTTGAGTCGCGGCTCCAGACATCTGTTATTACTGCGCCAAAGAAGAGTACACAGAATGGAAACACACAGCAAATGAATTGCAGCAACTGGCCTTAGCTTACAGTTCAATAGCTATTGTCATCATACCAGCATACGTAAGTCCAACCTGGTGCTGTACCCATGTGTATTCGATCCAAGGATCAATCAGTGCTCCTGGCATTACTGGTGATTACGGAAAACAAGTGAGAACTAAACAACTAAAAGGGATGATACGGAGCAAAAAAAGCCCAGCCATAAGGAGCTGTGTGTGGGTGGGTGTGACAGGTGGATTTGGATTATCTCTCATAATAAAACAAGAGGAGCTCACCTGGGCTGCTGTCCATGTCAATGTGTAAAAATGAAGGTCTTTCTGCCAGTAGGGGTCGCTCTAATACATGGTCGTCGAAGAAACTGTTAAATAATTCACTGCTGAAGTCGTCCATCTGGTCACCCGAGAAAGGCTGGAAAACATATACAGAAACAGACACAGACAAAGGAGTATTTAGCTGACGTTACTTTATAAAACCACTCTGGTACAATGAACCTCATGCAATTCAACGTTCAATGAAAAGCACAAGGATAAAGACAAGGGAAGATGGGCTCAAGGTATGGCGCTCAAATGCTTTTCTTTCTCCAACCAACAGTGCAAATCTGAAAACATCCAGCTTTCAGTGATATAAAAAAGACGAAAGTGGCAACCTTAGATAAGCTGGGACAAGAAAATAGCTGGAAAATTACTTCATTTTCTGCAAATCGACTCATCAAATAATGGACCTATAGTTTCAGTTCTACGACAGACTTATCTCTCAGTGTCAGAAACAAGACAACATAGGCTGTGTTGATGACACGAAGAGTCAGTCAATGGGAAACAGCATTGACAGATTAATCCTCTAGTCTGGATGAATGAGTCACTGAGCAGAGAGAGACGGTGTTCTGGAAGCAAGGGACAGCACGGTGCTCTGATTTCACTGGTTTATGCACACATAAATACGCACACACACACACACGATATGAGTCACCCTGGTCTTCAGAAAACATGGGAAAAGCTGAACCAAAGCCTATGCGCACATACACATGGGTTGGTTGGAAACCCATCAACACACTGCTTGGAGGCTCTTCAGACACAGTGACAGAAATAACTTGATTTAATTAGCAAGAAACACAAAAGTTGATTTACATGTTTTATTCCTGGAAATTAGCTTAAGCAAGGCTCCCAGAACTGCCAGAAGTGTCACAACAGATAAAATCAGTCCAGGAGCAACAATAAAGACATGATTGGGACAATAAATACAAGGCTTACCTCAATATTTCAAATACTAACAATGGATCATATGCACGGAGGGAAAGGCCTTGTAAGAACTGTAAGAAACCGACTGAGGGCTACCAACGGAGCTGACATAAACACTAAGTTTTAGAGCACATTTTAAATTTGATAGGTAAACATTACTTTCTAAGCATTCCTGTTATGATTAGATTCCCGTGTCTGTCTATTATGGGGGAATTTTTTTCCCCCTGTGAATTAATACTATCAGATAGAGCTCACATGAGCAATTTACTTTTAACAGATTTAACCTCTTCAAAAGTATATCTGACTTTTATTAATTGGCTTTATTCAAATGTTGCTGAATGTATCCATCAAAAACATTAAAAAAAAAAAACTCTGCAGAGCTCGCTTAATAACCATGACTGCATTTGAAAGTGGATGAAGTGTATTGAATGTCTGTGAAGGTTCTCAGTCATCCAGGTCATCGTAGTCAAAGGAGCTTGCAAAGAAAAGCGTCTGGACTTCTTTAAGTTGCTTGAAGACGTTTCACCTCTCATCCGAGAAGCTTCTTCAGTTCTGAGCAATGTGGATCCTCCATGCATATACAGCATGACTGTAACAGACTGTAGCTCATGTATGCTGTACAGTGCAGCGAGGAATGCCCAGACCTCTACATTGGAGAGACCAAACAGCCACTTCACAAGCGCATGGCACAACACAGAAGAGCCACCTCCACAGGACAAGACTCAGCAGTCCATCTGCATCTTAAGGATAAAGGACACTCTTTCGAGGATGCCAATGTTCACATTTTGGACAGAGAGGACAGATGGTTTGAAAGAGGAGTGAAAGAAGCATCTATGTCCACTGTGAGCGACCATCTTTGAACAGAGGCGGGGTTTACGACACCAACTCTCTGCCATCTATAATCCAGTTCTGAGATCCCTTCCCAGACGCCTTAACGCCCACTCACATCCTGGGCCATCTGACCTCAGGAATTCGCATGATAAGGTGGGGCCAGGTTTCACAATGAACTCACCCGAAACTCTGGCTGATTGGGACCCACACCCAGTTTCACACCTTGGCTCAGGCGATTAGAGGATCATCAGGGGGTCCTTTTGTCCCTCTGTGGGGGGATACTCCCACTAGGTTTATATCTGGGACTCTCCACCATTTGACCTTAGAACTGAAGAAGCTTCTCGGATGAGAGGTGAAACGTCTTCAAGCAACTTAAAGAAGTCCAGACGCTTTTCTTTGCAAGCTCCTTTGACTACTGTATGACCGGTATGTACTTGATGAGGACATCCTCCTTCAGGATTTTCTGGTAAAGCGCAGAATTCGTGGTTGCATCAATTACAGCAAGTCATCCGGAAGCAGCAAAGCAGCTGCAGACGATCACACTACCACCACCATGTTTAACTGTTGTTATGGTGTTCCTTTTATGAAATGCTGTGTTAGTTTTATGCAGACGTTACGGGACTCAAACCTTTCAAAAAGTCCAACTTTTGAATCATCAGAATAGTCCCTCAGACGATCAGGATTTTTTTCAAGATGAATCATGAACTTTGACCTTAACTGATGCAAGTGAGACCTGCAGTTCCTTAGATCTTGTTCTGGGTTCTTTTGTGACCTCCTGGATGAGTCGTCGATGCACTCTTGAAGTCATTTTTGTTAAGCAGTCATCTCCTGGGAAGGTTCACCACCGATCCAGGTATTCTCCATTTGTGGATAATGGCTGTCACTGTGGTTCACTGGAGTCCCAAAGCCATAGAAATTACTTTATAACCCTTTTCAGAATGATAGATGTCAATAACTTTGTTTCTTATCTGTTTCTTTAGATCAAGCCTATTTCACTTTATCAGACATGTTGTATTTAAATGATTTCGTGACTCAAGAGGACTGGCAGCAATCAGGACGGAGTGTGACTGGTGACATTAAACTCAAGTTTCTAAGAAAAATGTGGTTAATAACTGTTAATTCATGATTTAACAATGAGGGAAATTACTTTTTTCACAGGGGGACAGTTAGGTTTGCAAGTAGGGAGGAAGGTTCGGGATTTGGAGGTTCAGCAGACATGCAGCAGATGTACAGGTGCAAATGAAAATTTTAAAGATCTCTGCTACACTGAGGTGCTCCGGGTGGCCTTGACAGTAAGCCAGGAAATAGTCCTGCACACAACGGCAACTGTAATTATATGTATTTCTGTCCTATATCAACACATGCATCTTTTAAACCCACCTACGCATGTGTGAGTCATGGTCCGCTGGAGTAAAAAAAAAAAAAGATAAAAGGAAGTCCATGAACCAGATCAATTTTTGTACCTGAACCTCAAGGCTCACTGAACCTCCAGGCAAAAAAGAAGTGTGTACATACGCAAGAACCCGAATGATATATAGCTCACGCTATGATATGAAAAGTTTAGTTAGTTCCAAATCAGCGTGCAAACAACAGCGCAGTTTGTCCAGGACAGTGGCTCCATCAAATAAAAAGCTTTCTGTTCCATATTCACATTCTCAATGTCGCTCTCTTTTAATCTTGTGTTTTGAATTCATCCATACTTTCACTTCCTTTACTA
>NW_024582964.1:77048-90869 GCF_018398535.1 Haplochromis burtoni | reverse complement strand
CCGCAGGAGGTCTGCAGTGAAAGACTTTGCACCTCGGGAAAACTGCACAAAAGCCACAGGGAGGACGACGGGTGGCCAAGACCCCGCAGGTTCACTGCTACAGAAACCTTGACTTTACTTCTTGTTCATAGATGTTTTTGACCTGAGGCTTGGCTTATGCTGTCTTGGCTTCAACTGCACTAAGCAGCGACTGCGTTTTTATTGGAATTTCGCATGACTATAAACAGAAGGAGTTTGCTGAGTTTATAATAGGCAGCACAGTCATGTAGTGGTTAGCACTGTCTCCCTGTAGCTAGAAGGTTCTGGGTTCATGTCTGCCTTTCTGGCAACCTGTCCAGGGTTTACCCAGTCGTTTGCCTTAGGATAGGGCAAACCCAGAGGTGGATAGGTAGTAAAGGAAGTGAAAGTATGGATGAATTCAAAACACAAGATTAAAAGAGAGCGACATTGAGAATGTGAATATGGAACAGAAAGCTTTTTATTTGATGGAGCCACTGTCCTGGACAAACTGCACTGTTGTTTGCACGCTGATTTGGAACTAACTAAACTTTTCATATCATAGCGTGAGCTATATATCATTCGGATTCTTGCGTATGTACACACTTCTTTTTTGCCTGGAGGTTCAGTGAGCCTTGAGGTTCAGGTACAAAAATTGATCTGGTTCATGGACTTCCTTTTATCTTTTTTTTTTTTTACTCCAGCGGACCATGACTCACACATGCGTAGGTGGGTTTAAAAGATGCATGTGTTGATATAGGACAGAAATACATATAATTACAGTTGCCGTTGTGTGCAGGACTATTTCCTGGCTTACTGTCAAGGCCACCCGGAGCACCTCAGTGTAGCAGAGATCTTTAAAATTTTCATTTGCACCTGTACATCTGCTGCATGTCTGCTGAACCTCCAAATCCCGAACCTTCCTCCCTACTTGCAAACCTAACTGTCCCCCTGTGAAAAAAGTAATTTCCCTCATTGTTAAATCATGAATTAACAGTTATTAACCACATTTTTCTTAGAAACTTGAGTTTAATGTCACCAGTCACACTCCGTCCTGATTGCTGCCAGTCCTCTTGAGTCACGAAATCATTTAAATACAACATGTCTGATAAAGTGAAATAGGCTTGATCTAAAGAAACAGATAAGAAACAAAGTTATTGACATCTATCACTCTGAAAAGGGTTATAAAGTAATTTCTATGGCTTTGGGACTCCAGTGAACCACAGTGACAGCCATTATCCACAAATGGATACCTGGATCAGTGGTGAACCTTCCCAGGAGATGACTGCTTAAAATACTTCAAGAGTGCATCGACGACTCATCCAGGAGGTCACAAAAGAACCCAGAACAAGATCTAAGAACTGCAGGTCCTCACTTGCTCAGTTAAGGTCAAAGTTCATGATTCATCTTGAAAAAAATCCTGATCGTCCTCAATTGATTCTGATGACAAAAGTTGGACTTTTTGAAAGGTTTGAGTCCCGTTACATCTGCATAAAACTAACACAGCATTTCATAAAAGGAACACCATAACAACAGTTAAACATGGTGGTGGTAGTGTGATCGTCTGCAGCTGCTTTGCTGCTTCCGGATGACTTGCTGTAATTGATGCAACCACGAATTCTGCGCTTTACCAGAAAATCCTGAAGGAGGATGTCCTCATCAAGTACATACCGGTCATACAGTAGTCAAAGGAGCTTGCAAAGAAAAGCGTCTGGACTTCTTTAAGTTGCTTGAAGACGTTTCACCTCTCATCCGAGAAGCTTCTTCAGTTCTAAGGTCAAATGGTGGAGAGTCCCAGATATAAACCTAGTGGGAGTATCCCCCCACAGAGGGACAAAAGGACCCCCTGATGATCCTCTAATCGCCTGAGCCAAGGTGTGAAACTGGGTGTGGGTCCCAATCAGCCAGAGTTTCGGGTGAGTTCATTGTGAAACCTGGCCCCACCTTATCATGCGAATTCCTGAGGTCAGATGGCCCAGGATGTGAGTGGGCGTTAAGGCGTCTGGGAAGGGATCTCAAAACTGGATTATAGATGGCAGAGAGTTGGTGTCGTAAACCCCCGCCTCTGTTCAAAGATGGTCGCTCACAGTGGACATAGATGCTTCTTTCACTCCTCTTTCAAACCATCTGTCCTCTCTGTCCAAAATGTGAACATTGGCATCCTCGAAAGAGTGTCCTTTATCCTTAAGATGCAGATGGACTGCTGAGTCTTGTCCTGTGGAGGTGGCTCTTCTGTGTTGTGCCATGCGCTTGTGAAGTGGCTGTTTGGTCTCTCCAATGTAGAGGTCTGGGCATTCCTCGCTGCACTGTACAGCATACAGTTGTATGCTGTACAGTGCTGTACAGTGCAGTGCTGTACAGTGCAGCGAGGAATGCTCAGAACTGAAGAAGCTTCTCGGATGAGAGGTGAAACGTCTTCAAGCAACTTAAAGAAGTCCAGACGCTTTTCTTTGCAAGCTCCTTTGACTACGATGACCTGGATGACTGAGAACCTTCACAGACATTCAAATACACTTCCACCCCCACTTTCAAATGCAGTCATGGTTATTAAGCGAGCTCTGCAGAGTTTTTTTTTTTTAATGTTTTTGATGGATACATTCAGCAACATTTGAATAAAGCCAATTAATAAAAGTCAGATATACTTTTGAAGAGGTTAAATCTGTTAAAAGTAAATTGCTCATGTGAGCTCTATCTGATAGTATTAATTCACAGGGGGAAAAAAATTCCCCCATAATAGACAGACACGGGAATCTAATCATAACAGGAACGCTTAGAAAGTAATGTTTACCTATCAAATTTAAAATGTGCTCTAAAACTTAGTGTTTATGTCAGCTCCGTTGGTAGCCCTCAGTCGGTTTCTTACAGTTCTTACAAGGCCTTTCCCTCCGTGCATATGATCCATTGTTAGTATTTGAAATATTGAGGTAAGCCTTGTATTTATTGTCCCAATCATGTCTTTATTGTTGCTCCTGGACTGATTTGATCTGTTGTGACACTTCTGGCAGTTCTGGGAGCCTTGCTTAAGCTAATTTCCAGGAATAAAACATGTAAATCAACTTTTGTGTTTCTTGCTAATTAAATCAAGTTATTTCTGTCACTGTGTCTGAAGAGCCTCCAAGCAGTGTGTTGATGGGTTTCCAACCAACCCATGTGTATGTGCGCATAGGCTTTGGTTCAGCTTTTCCCATGTTTTCTGAAGACCAGGGTGACTCATATCGTGTGTGTGTGTATGCGTATTTATGTGTGCATAAACCAGTGAAATCAGAGCACCGTGCTGTCCCTTGCTTCCAGAACACCGTCTCTCTCTGCTCAGTGACTCATTCATCCAGACTAGAGGATTAATCTGTCAATGCTGTTTCCCATTGACTGACTCTTCGTGTCATCAACACAGCCTATGTTGTCTTGTTTCTGACACTGAGAGATAAGTCTGTCGTAGAACTGAAACTATAGGTCCATTATTTGATGAGTCGATTTGCAGAAAATGAAGTAATTTTCCAGCTATTTTCTTGTCCCAGCTTATCTAAGGTTGCCACTTTCGTCTTTTTTATATCACTGAAAGCTGGATGTTTTCAGATTTGCACTGTTGGTTGGAGAAAGAAAAGCATTTGAGCGCCATACCTTGAGCCCATCTTCCCTTGTCTTTATCCTTGTGCTTTTCATTGAACGTTGAATTGCATGAGGTTCATTGTACCAGAGTGGTTTTATAAAGTAACGTCAGCTAAATACTCCTTTGTCTGTGTCTGTTTCTGTATATGTTTTCCAGCCTTTCTCGGGTGACCAGATGGACGACTTCAGCAGTGAATTATTTAACAGTTTCTTCGACGACCATGTATTAGAGCGACCCCTACTGGCAGAAAGACCTTCATTTTTACACATTGACATGGACAGCAGCCCAGGTGAGCTCCTCTTGTTTTATTATGAGAGATAATCCAAATCCACCTGTCACACCCACCCACACACAGCTCCTTATGGCTGGGCTTTTTTTGCTCCGTATCATCCCTTTTAGTTGTTTAGTTCTCACTTGTTTTCCGTAATCACCAGTAATGCCAGGAGCACTGATTGATCCTTGGATCGAATACACATGGGTACAGCACCAGGTTGGACTTACGTATGCTGGTATGATGACAATAGCTATTGAACTGTAAGCTAAGGCCAGTTGCTGCAATTCATTTGCTGTGTGTTTCCATTCTGTGTACTCTTCTTTGGCGCAGTAATAACAGATGTCTGGAGCCGCGACTCAAGAGAGCACCGCAGTTCTTTTTTTGTTGGTCTTTGTTCATTGAGGGCAGCCCAGAACTGTACATTTACCTCTTTTTCACCAATGAAGCACCAATGCTGGTGCCTACTCTAGAACCAGTTTCATGCATTTTCACCAAATGACTGGCGCTAGGGCCAGAATTGCTGGGCACAAGTTAGAAAGTTGGAACCAGTCACATCTGTGGTTATGGGAAAAGCCACTGGAAGAAGTTCACCGTTCAAACCTGTCTAAAGGTCAGAACTAGCTCAACTGTGGCAATCATATCATTGCATACCCGGCTTTAGCCAACCTTTGGGGAGAAAAGTCCCCAGTCTCATTACTTGGATTGAATCAAAAGCCTTCTCTGACATCAGCGCTGGCTCCTTCTGTGCCCAAGAGTTCAAATTTCATGATATGAGAGCCAGCTTTTGTTGCCAAAGTCTGACTTCCAGAACTCCTGCCTGCAGAACGGAACAGATTAAACTCGCTTGTTACTGGATCTTGTTTATCAGCTCAAAGTTATTGCAATATAGGCGCTCACAGCCTGTGGAAGCTGTCATCAGCTCATCACTTGAGACAAATGAGTGTCACTGTTAGTCGTTGCCATAGTCACAAAGTCATTAGAATGATTAGAAGAAAGGACAAAAAGCAGGATGTTGTGTTATTATCATGTCTCAAGAACGCCTGAGTCACTTTTACATTAAAGTCTTAACAGCACTCTCACTATGTATGGACATATGTATATGTACTACATGTGGATATGTACATAGCATCATGAATGCATACATTTATCCAGAAAATAGTACTTTTAGTACTCTGGAAAAGTTCATTCTAATGAGTTTGGTAGTCACTATTTGGCATGACCACCTTTATTCTGAACTCTTTTAGTCAGCTTTCCTTTAATTTCTTTAAGTAGTCTTCAGGAATAGTTCTCAAGGCTTGTTGAAGGACATTCAAACCTCTTCTTTGAACGTTGGCTGCCTTTTCCTCTGTCCTCTGTCAAGATGTTCCCACACAGTTTCAGTAATGTTGAGGCCTGAGCTCTGGGGAGGTCAATCCATGACTGGTACTGTATGCTTTTACTGCATTGATAGTGTGTTTTGCATCATTGTCATACTGAACAATGAAGCTGTTCCTGATTAGTTGCTTTTCAGATGGTATTGCATTGTGAATCACAATCTGATGGTGCATTTCTGTGGTCATAATTGCATCAGTTTCGGCAGGAACTCCAGCACCACTGGTTGAAATTCAGCCCCAAACCACGATAGGGCCTCCACCGTGTTTTACAGATGACTGTAGACACTCACTGTTGTACCTCTCTCATAACCTCTTCCACATATCCTGACAATGATTCTAACCACATTTGAATTCATCACTCCATCAGACCTGTTGCCACTGATTTTCAGTCCAGTTCTTGTGTAATTTGGCATATGTCAGCCTTTTCTCCTCATTTCTCTTTCTTAAGAATGACTTCCTTGTTATCCTTCCACTGAGACAATTTGTAATGAGCCTTCGTGAACATAGCTGATCACCTAAAAGTTCAGTATCATCTCTCAGGTCCTGTGTCAGGTCTTTGCTGGATTTTTCCTGTTTCCTACGGACATGAGTTGCAGATACTGTTCATCCAAAGTGATTTCTTTTAGGTCTGCTTCTTCTTCTTTTGTTCTCAATTATTTCCTCAAGATTTAAAAAATACACTCAACTTCATGTTGAGATATGGCAAATTTTCAGCTAATACCTCTTTGGGAATCAGCTTGTTGGTGCAACAATACTTTTTTAATCCTGTGTTATTGTTGACATTCTTCATAGATTTAACTATGAAGAAATGGGAACAAATGATGTGTTTTTGTGATAGTCTCCGAGCAACAAAGTGCCTAAAGATACAATTTAAAATGGGTTCTTTGCTACATTTTTTTTTATTTGTAGGATCAACACTGGTTCATCCTTTGAGTTGTTACATGGCTTAATAAACAAAACATTCCTGTGACAATAGTCATGACTGGACTGATAATAGGTCAAAAGGGAGCCAAAGGGAAATTGTTGAAAGACCTTGGAGAACTATCGCTCCTTGGAAGCAAACTATAAAGAAATGATAGGTAGCTCGAGACTTATGCACAGCACTGGGAGTAATTGTGAGAGTCTTAAATCTTGGACATCATGAAGTTCCCAGCAGATTTTTCTGTCTAATTAAAGAAAATCATGAATATTGAGGGGCAGCATTCATGAGGAACCCGTGCTCTCATGATCATCATCGATTAAGGCCTTAATGACAAAATATGTCTTAATAGCTATCACTGATGCAGCCAAGAGACCGGAAGAGCACTGCAGTGACACCGCTCATTCATGAGGTGTCGGGCACTGAACTGGCTTTGTGGCTTCCTTCTGTAATCGTGCTGTCATGTTATAACTCTGTATTTACATGACAGAGAGTGTGACTGAAATATTTTTAAAAATTGGAACTGAAAACAATTGACTCAGAAGATGAGAAAGCTCTCAAATATGCACACACAGAGCTTGCACTGCTACATTTTCCATCCTTGTGAGACGGCCTTGTTAATCTCACAGATATTCAAGCAGAGCACAGCTACTCCTTGAGTGAAGACTCAGCCCCCCAGAGCCCAGCCCTGTCAGTCAAAATGGACCAAGACTCTGGTAAGTTTGATCTTTTCATTATTTCTTAGCCTTGGCTTCTTTTTAAACCGCTCAGAGCCAAGCAAAGCTCTCCTGCTGATGTTTAGTCTGGCTCTTTATCACGCTGGCTGTCCCCTGGTTATCTGGTTGGCTCAGGTTTCTGCCTGATATAACACTTAGCAGGCAGCCTGACCCTCTCTGCTGCCTGTCAACTGTCGTGCACTTCGATTGGCTCAATCCTGTCATATATAATCAATGGCTTAACGATCCACTTGCACTTTGTGTGCAAGTTGAGGAGAAATGTTGCATATTCCGAGTCCTGCTTTCTTCACCTTCCTCTGTCTATTCCTGACTCATCTTCCTCATTATCCCTACCCTCCCTGTCTGCGTCTCTACCTGTCTCGCTCTCGCGCCGTCTGTCTGGGTGCTGTCTGTTCTCCGTTTGTCCCGGGGATCCTGCTGTATGAACCCAGTATGAGCAGCTTTCCTCCAGCTAAGCCCTGCCCACCTAACACACACAGACACACACACACATAGACACACACACGCACACACACACACAGACGCACACAACACTATGACAAGCGTATGGTTTTAAATCTGCAGCTTTAGCCGGAGCCAGCGGAAACTCTCTCTCTCTCTCTTCTGTCAGGTTATCTCTCTCGTTCTCTCTCCTTTTCTCTGTCTCTCTGATGCCTGTTTATCTTCTTTTGCTTCTCTGTCTCCTGTAATCCAATAAAATCCACTTCATTCATATAAATATCAAATTATCTGCACTGCCAAAATGCCACAATTTCTTGAAAAAAAAAGCACAATCCTTGATGGACAGATAATACTTTGCTCCCGAGAGAGAGAAAGAGAGAGGGACAAAGGATGAAGTCATATCAGGCTGAATAAATCAGTTTACAGTGACAGTCACTCCGGTCGGTCCAAACTTCAAACAAAATATGAATATCTGCACAGTGATTCAAACCCAAACAGGAAAATGGAAAAGAAATACAGCATTAAATATTTGATATTGCACAATTAAAAAAATTGCTTAGTTGTGATTTCATGGTACTTTGTGGATATTCTTTTCTTTATTTCTTCACTGTGCAGTTGGAGCACTATCAGTTCACATATGGTGCGCACACACACACATTGACAAACCCACGTTGTATGCATTTGTTATTGGACATGTGCATGCATGCATTTTACAACCCGCATCTGCTGCATGGTGCCTTAATATTTCACTCTAGAGGCAGCGTTCGAAAGTTTTAAGGGGAAATGATACAATATCGCTTAACCAACTGTGCCCTAACATGCCTTTTCCGCTCGTACACTGGCACAAAAATAAGACGCTGCAAGACTATGTTAATGTTGCTTTGCTTTTCTTTTAGGACGACAACATCTTGTCTTCTTCTCTGCTTTTGCATGAATCTTAAAAAGTTCTCCAAAGCGTCTCTGGCAAGCAAATGGCAAACCCAGCAATGTGTTATAAATAATCATAAAACGGATTTAGTCCCTGTTTTCCAGCATTTCCTTTTAACCTTAACGTGGTTATACTGGAGAGGATGACCAAAAGGGGTTTTACTGTGTGCAGCGGCGGTGAAAGAAAACTGTCTTGCATGCAGCTGGTTGTACATGTTGTCTCAGCGGTTTAAGAAGCTTTTAAGAAGTTTTTTTTTAGCATTAGCTACTATATTAGGCTCTGTTTTATGCACAGTGCTGTGCCTGTTGAATAAAGAGCTGCATGTCAGATTAGGCCACTTGTTGAATGCTTAATTTTCACTTCTAGATTTGACACTTTTCACAATGACAGATAAGTTGTGGCACTCCTGGACTATTAGCTGTCATATTGGCATGTAGCAGTGTTTTGACAAGACTGCTGCATCTGAGAAGTTCTGCGGTATCGCTGCATGAATGACTTTTCAGGGTTGGACTTCTGCGCACAGTTCCATTGCTGTGTGTTATTGCTTATGCAGTTTGGAGAAGGGGACTTTGATAATAATAATAAAAAAAATGCACATGTGGTCATAGCACATGTCTTGTGAGATTCCAGGCCATTTAGCGTGCATGCTAAAATGTTTCTGAGACGGCAAGTCTTGGTCATAAATCCTAGTATCTCAGTTCCCAGAATCAAACTCTAATCCTTGCAGCCTTGCCAAAGATGCGCACATCCTTGCAGGCCTTTCCAGCTTCAAACGAGAGCACGGCAGTAGAGCAGCTGCTTGTTTGTCACGATGAGTCAGGTTAATTAGGCACCAAGAGGTGTTAGACGTTCTTGACCTTTCAGAAAGCACGTCAGTTCTGAATGAAGGGATTTGTGGATCTTAGTGTGCTTTGTTGGACAAGAAGGTCCTGTCCAATTAGAATTACAATGATGGGTAAAACAGTGGATGCAAGGATCATGTAGCACTCACAGACAAGATCAGACTTATTTGACACCCACTGCTGGGCTGTTTATACGAGAAGCGTCCTGATAAACACCCAGAAAAAGTTGCCCCTATTGCCCCAGCAAGTATCACCCATGTTGCATTGCTTGAATTGCACAGTGGTTGATAAAAGTGAGATCAGATATTAGCCTGATGAACTGCATCCAGGCCACTTTTGTCTTAAAGTACCCATCACATACAGTGAACACAGCACACAATAGATGGAAGGTCATTACGGTTTATATGGAAATCAAGAAATCAGTTAGTGCTTACTTAGCCTCAGTCTACAACAGCAACGTATCACTGTAACAATAAAAGATTATGATGTCCTCCTATTTGGGCGGTTCCCAACAAATCATGTCAGTTCAATCCTATTTTATTTATATAGCACCAAATTGCAACAGCAGTCACCTCAAACTCATTTTACATCACGGCCCACTTTGATTTTAGGTGAGGCACACTGGGGAAACTGCCCTCTCTATCAGTGTAAAGAAGTTTAACTACTCATTTTATCACCGAGATATCTAAATATCAGAAAAAGAATTGCATTTCACCACACATTTTTAGTTTTTGTGATAAAGAAATGCTGCTGTAGTAAACAAAAGAAATCTGTCAGCACGACTGTTTGGGCTTAAACTGTAAGAAATAAATGTGTAAAATTACAGCCAAAGTTTTGGCAGCTGACTGCCCAGACTGTTAATTCACAAAAATGTCCTGTTTTATTTATTTATTTATTGCACTGTGAACACAGTGTAAAAATTCAAAATTTATGTAGCCCACGGTGAAAAAATATCATTTTTTCTGTCATTTAATTGTTTATCTGAATGGCTGTGGTGGACAGAGAGGCAGAGATTAATAATAACTAATGATTAACTTATAAACACAGAGAGAGTTAAAAGAGGTGAGTGAAGAAGAACCACTCAATGCATCATGGGAAGTCTCCAGCAGCTTAGGGCTATTGGCATCAATAAGGGAGGATTCAGGGTCACCTGATCCAGCCCTAACTACAAGCTTTCAAAAAGGAAAGTTTTAAGCCTAATCTAAAGTAGAGAGGTGTCTGTCTCCTGAATCCAAACTGGGAGCTGGTTCCATAAAGGACTGTGTTTAGCAGGGCCTGGCGGTTGCTCTTTTGACATGGATGGTCCAAAACACCCTCTAGTGTGAACCTAACTCAGTGGTGAAATACAATGCAGAAGGTGCAGTCATCTCATCATTTTCCCTTTTGAATATAACTCATGTATACAGTAATCCAAAATGACCAGATATTAGCTCATATCTTAGTATCAGTCTAGCAAACACTCAGTGATCCTCTTTCACATGTGCATACTCGCCCATTCATACACACATACAGGAATAGCATATGCATCGTGACAAGAGAAGCCCTGTTGCACTAAATGCCATCAAAATATCCGTTTAAGTAACCTCGACACTGCCCCTTTAATACTGCTCCATTAGGGAATATAGGTCACATTTAAAACCACCCTATTCAAAAACAAATCGAGAAAAGTTTCCTAATTGCGGTCATAATGGGAGTGATGTAGAGAGAGGGACAGAGAAAAAGCAGAGAAAGGTCCATAATTGAAGCATTATGCATCTAAAATTAGTTCTAGTAGCTGCATTAGCTCAACAGTGCAGCCAATATGTGGTTTTCTCTTTATTCTGCTATACTGTGTTGGGTTTTACTTCATATTTGTCTACATTTGGCTTCAGTTTTGCATTCAGCTGGAAGAGCGACTCTATTTTTGGGGGGTTGGTTTGTTTTCCACTTGCTTACCTCCAACACACCTGGAGCCTTCGATGCAGCTCTCACCCAATACAAGCACAATCCTGTGTGAGGTTAATCTTTTGCTTATCCATCACCTGGCATTGGGTTGATGTATGCGCGTCCACGCTGACTTTTTTCCCCCCCTGCATCCTGCACATTCAAGTATTCTGGCTGATAAGCCTTTTTCCTCTTGTGGCTGGACATGTGCAGACTCCTTTCACTAGAAAAACAATGGGAAATCTGCAGTTTCAAGACTCGGCTAAGTTTCATCCTTCCAGGTAAACCTTAAAGGTAAAAAAAACCTGGAGGGTGAATTTCACGTGCAATGGAATAGGCTGCAAGAGGGGTGTGGCGATGACAACTTAAGAAATCTTTCATTTTAATGTTAATAAATGTTTTTCCAGTTTGTGTAGAGTGTAGATGTATACACCACAATACTGAGCCAAATGTAATAACTGAAATAATCAGATGCTGCCAAAAGTCCCTGCATCTCAACACAGCAGCAGCAGCAACAACCTCCTTTACAATCAATCATCCCTCACACCACCAGGTGAAGAGCTGCTGACACAAATAAGACTCTATGGAGAAAGCCAAGCTGTTGTTGTGGCAGCTACAGAGTTAACTTGTGGGCCACAAGTAAATTTATGCACGCAGATAAAGCAATGTTTTTGTGCCCCACCAATCCGTTTTCAGACTAAAGGTCAATATTCAGTTGACAATTTCTCTGAGCTAAATGCACCGATGATAATCTGCATCACACCTGCACTACCTGACATTCAAATGGCAAACGCACCGGCAACATTTCCCATTCCTAGAACTGCCTTCTTTGCAATTAATTTATTATCGCAATGAACTGTTTTATCATCTGTACCGAGAACACCCTGTGTAGCGCAACCACACTAGAAGAATACTTTTATTATTGGGGAGCTTAATAAAAACAGAGTGTCTTCGGGTTCGATACTCGATCCTCAAAAATCTGCATCCGTGAATGGAGGAGCCGAAGTCTGAACCTGTTATTACCTGAAACGCTTCCCCTCTCTGCTGGGAAAAGATCCACTTTAGAGAAGAAAACAGTGTTAAAAAGCAGTTGACAAGTTTTATAGCTCATTTCAGGGCTGATGTGTCATTAGATGGGACAAAGCTGAGAGATAAACCACACAAAGAGAGCTGGGAAAGACAGAGGTATGGGGTAATTATAAATGTAGAGAGCAGCTCTGCTATGCCTGTAATTAACCGTGTGGAGTCTTAACACATCTCTCTCTTCTCTCTTTCATTCAGCTACCTCGCTGGTTCACGTGAAGATGGCAGAAAAAAAATAGACCAAACTGCCTAGCCACTAGTCAGCGGTAGTAGAGTTCACAGGCAAGAAGAACCACCTCCTATATCTTTACGAGGACTGAAAGCACAGACTTAAACTGGATCACTGAGGCCAAAAACTGTATGTCATTATGGAGGGAATACAGCAGTGGAAAGTATCGTAAAAATCTTCAGAACAACACGTAAAAGGCCAAAGGAAAATACACTGAAAGAAAAATATCTTTATGAAGTCATGTAGCCTTGTAAACTGTCACTGACAATCATGTGGATTTGATCACAGGCTTCATATAAAAGTTGGATGTAGCCGCTGTGACGTCCCCCAGCGGTTTGTGGACTACTGTGTTGAGGCCTCCCATCAAGCATACTGGTTGTCACCATGAAATTTAGATGAAATGGTGGAGCGCTACGTTTCTGCTAACTTTAGTAAACTTGTTTAGCAAGGTGCAAGAGACACAGAGACTGATACCTGCTATTAATGTTGACAAAGGAGATTTACTTACTTTATAAAAGGAATGTTTTGAAAGCTTAAGCCCTTTAATTTACTAGATAATTGCATTCAAATTCACCAGCACCACAGTCTGTAGTCCTGTTCATTGATTCAAATTAGTGAAGCTACAGCTCACAACTGCAGCCACCTGTCAATCAAGTGGGCCACGCTACTCATTAAGTTAAATGCACAAGTCATATAGAGGTGGTGAGCTCACACTGGAGTGTTCAAGTGATAATAATAACAACTGTACGGCATTAAAACATTCACAGCAGGTGGGATATCCGGTCTTTAAGTGATGACCGGATGAACCCTGCTTCCGGGTCCAAACTACTCTGCATTTATTAAGGCTGTTGTGATTTTTAACATGGTTTAATGCTTTATATTTTGTTCTATTTAATGTGAACAAGCCCCTAAAAAAGTCAGTGATCACTGTCGGCTGTCAGGTTTATATTATTGGATTGTCATTTATGCTTAGAAATATTTACTCATATATGCTTAGAGTTTTATAATCAATTGCATATTGATAGAGGTTTGATCCTTAGCAGTCTGTAAAGACTCTGTGTGCCTTCCAGAGTGTTCTGGCATACACACTCACATCCTGGGGTCACGAGAAGAGGTCATACCTTCTTTTATTGTTTTATGGTATAGCAAACACAAGTATATCTGTTTTTGGCTACGTTCACACTGCAGGTCTTGATGCTCAATTCCGATTTTTTGATCAAATCCGATTTTTTTGTCTGCTCGTTCACACTACAAATAAAATGCGACAGCAAACGCGCTCTAGTGTGAACGCTCAAAGCGGCCCGCATGCGCAAAAGAAGACGTCACACACAACGCGCTCTGTTTAGACCCAGAGCAAACAGGATTTCTGACTGATGGCCCTTAATATAAAGACTTCGGATTTTACGTTTCCCAATTTTTGCTTTAAGTTATTTTGTTATTTACATAATAATGTAAATAACCTAATAAT
>NW_024582964.1:75060-77028 GCF_018398535.1 Haplochromis burtoni | reverse complement strand
TAACCTAATAATGATCCTTATTGCTGTTTTAGAGAGGAGCGGTGCTTCAAAGGATAGTTGCAGATTTCTGTCAGAATCTGCAGATTATGCAGTACAAATAAAATGTTAACGTTTCTCCAACGTTGTCTTCCCAGCAGTTTCACCGGATGGCCAGGAAGCGTTCACGATGTCTTATCGGGCGCTTCTTCGGCGCTGATAATTCAGCCGTCGACACGAAATATCGTCATGTGGTGGCCTCGCTGGATCCGCTGTCCACCTGCTGTGTGATGACCCTCCTCCAGGATCCCCCCACCCAACGGAAATACACCGCTCTCAAGGCGCTGCTGCTGTTGTGCTACTCCCTCTCAAATGCAGAGCAGCCCGAGAATCCCTCTCTCGTGCCTGGATGATGGTACCGCACTCAAGCTTATGGAGAGCACGCCGTCCTTGCTAGGAACGGATGACGGCAGATTCCTCTTCACACGTCTTCCTCCGACAGTTGCCGGTGCGAGCTGGCCTCGCCAACTCCCCGCTGCTGGCTGTGAAGGATTACCACTCACCTGCAGAAGAAGCGGATCGCATTCTCCTGGCTACTAGGAGGTTCGGCATCCAGGCAATAGTTCCCGACTCACCGATGGCATCTCCCGCGTCCCCACCGATTCTCAACAACTCATCGATGGTGGCTGGGATCGCGACACGGCGGCACCAGCGTGCCTTTGCAGTTTTAAGGCCGAGGGAAACTAGTCCGCCAGCGCTCTGTAGCGGCCGTGACCGCTGGGGATAAGGAAAGGCTACTCTTCATAGAGAACTCATGCTCAGGGAGTTGACTCCGGCTCCCAGAAGAGCCTCGGGAACTCTCGTGTCGTCTTTGCATACCTTCACAATGGTATATTATTTCATCTTAAAAAAAATTGGAGATTTCCCACATACCACCAGAGAGAGCCGGACCACACTTTTATGAAGACTGAGATAGCGTAAGGAACTTGGTCAACTGAGAGAAAGTCGATGCTTCTCCACATTGAAGGGAGCCAGTTGAGGTGGTCTGGGTATTTCACATGGACATTTCCTTGACGAGGTGGTTGGGGCATGTCTTACTGGGAGGAGGTCCCGGGGCAAACCTACACCACGCTGGGGGGATTATATCTCTTAGCTTTCCTGGGAACAACTTAGTGTCTCCCAGATAAGGTGGAAAAGGTGGCTGGGGAGAGGGAAGGCTGGGAGTCTCTACCTAGACTGCAACCCCCACGACCCAGACCCAGATGAGTGGCAGAATGGAATGGATAGATAGATGGATGTTATATTGAAATTCACTTCCATTCAGTTGTCCTGAAGGGGGAATTCAGCAAGAGAGAGAAAAATCTTATTTTTTACTGTAAACATGTTTATTTCTGCTCTAAATTTGGACATTTTAAAAAGGAAGTCTATGGAAAGTCACATCCTGTACCAACCTCAAGTGGCCATCTGTCATGGCTCGACTTTTAAGTCTCGAGGTTTGAATAGAATAGAATAACTTTATTATCCACATCAATGGAAAATTGTCTTCGGGTCCCCAAGCCATAAACAAATCAATCAATTCATACATACACACATATAAAACTGGCACTTGGATTTGATGAATAATGTTTATAATGGCCTATGCAAGAAAGTTTTTCTTGTGTATCATAAGTAAATTAATAGGTAAAACATAATGACTACTTGTAATCAAAGCTTCCAGACTTCATTAATCCACGCTTTAGCTAATCATGAAGTAATACAACTACTATTAAATGTATCAAACCTGCTGCATTCTGCAGGAATATTACGCAGACCTCCTCTCTGATTATGCACTTCTGCGCCACTGCCTCAGCGACGGTTGTTAGCGTTAGCTCAAACTCTCACATAATTGCTGGCAGTAACCTGGACAGTTTTAGGTCCAAAACCCTGCAGGACTAAGGTCCATTATAATGAATCCCACAGTGAAATAAATCTGGTTCTCATACCCGACCATCC
>NW_024582964.1:66565-73709 GCF_018398535.1 Haplochromis burtoni | reverse complement strand
AAAAAAATAAAAAACTTCAATGGCTTTACTTCTCTTTATTCATACTTGAAGTTGTTAACAGGTTGCATTGTTGTTGCCATAGTTACAACTTCGTTACCCCTGCGTTATGTGGCTGTGGGTCATATGACTACAAAATAAAATAAAAGGCACATTAATCCATTCTGAGAAAATAATTAGCTGTGCCTCCAATCTCATTTCCTTTAGGATTAAGGAGAACATTTATGAGTTGCTGGCAGGTGGTAATTTTTGCTCTCTACGCATGATCAAAGCATCTGTAAAGGTTTAACAGTAGCCGAAGGACACTCCTGTTTAACCGTGCCTCTTGTGTTTTTAAAGTGATTCGCACTTAATGCTTACGTGTGTCTTAATTTTTCTTTCTTGTTATTATTCAGCAGTCATCAGACGAAGAGCTGAGGAGGGTTTCTTGTACAAACACCTTATGTTTGGAAATTTGAGGAATTTGCTTGCGTCACGATCGCATTATATGAGTTCAAAATGATAAATCAATAAAACTCCACGTCTGTGCTCATATTTGGTCGCACTCTGCTCTTTGTCAGGCCCGGCAAATTCATTTCACGGGCAGTAATTTGCAGTAAATTGTCCCATTAGCTGACAATCGATTTTTGTTTTGTCTTGCTGCCCACACCTATTTCTTGTACCCACTGGCTATTAAAAGCTATATACTGTAAAAAGGTAAATAAAAAGCAGAACAAAAAATGTTTAAACCCCTGCTGGACTGGACCACAGTGCACAGCCTATTAAAAACCAAAGAGCTGAGGTCTCCCTGCATCCAAGCAGTGAGTCGTCCAGCTTTTAACACATTATTAAAAACTTGTCCATTGTGGTAATAAATGCCACTTAAAAATATATATATATGTATATATATATATATATAAAAACAGAGCTCTCTGCTCATCTCTGCACAAACCACAATCTCAAACAATTCTGTACATAAACATAGAAGAATTGTAATTTTTATTTTAAATGAGAATAAAAAGACAACAAGTAACATGAAAGACTTGTTAACTGCAACTAAGTTGGTTGAGACTAAAATGGAGCCAAAAAGGAGTAAATATGCAATTTCCTACGATGGTTAGTAGGAAAGCAAAAAACAACAACAACAACAAAAAAAAGCACATTAGTGTGGGTTTAAATAAGAACTCATTAATTACAGAAAAGTAATAGAGTTATATACACCTGAAAAAAAGCTAAATAAATAAAAGGAAAAATGAACCAACGGCATGCAGAACTCTCAGCTCATGCTGCAGACTTGAGAGAGACTGAAATTTCAGTTAATCAGCCATCCTTTCCCATGTCCTCTGTGGTGCAGCCCAGCCTAGTGGCTTCACAGCAGAGTGGACTACTTTATTTAGAACAGTGTTGTGGGGTTTTAAACCACGAGCAGACTGCTCGGCTGACTCACCGACTAGAATAGAGGTCTGCCTAAAAAACCTGTGGCGTTTAAAAAAAGAAAAGTGGGGATGACACAAAGTGGAAAAAGAGTGAGCGAATGAAGGGAAACAAAGACAAAAGATGCTGCTCTTAACAGAGTCTGCCCTCTGTGGTTTGCAGCAATTAAGTCCCTAAAGAGAAGGGTGCAGGAACTCTCTGGAGCACGGCGCACATTCACTGTACTTGGCGAGGATGAACGCGTCCCGCCATGCTCACAGGCTTTTATCGATCCTCTCATCACTATTAACTCTGACTGTGTTTACATTCAACAGTGTGGCTAAAAAAAAGTGCAGAACCAGAAACACGAGCTCGGCTGCCAGCGTTAAACAGACAATCTCCACATAACAATGACTCACTATCCATGGAGCAATTTGAACCCTTGATTCTTTATCAAATCCTGGCTTGCTGTTGCAGCACTTTTGCTATATCAAGAAATCTACTGTTGGTGCTACTGATGAACAACCATGATTCTACACAGCCACATCCTGTTGTTTGTAATAGTGACAGACGAGGTGTCTCTGCAAGGATGGGGATGTGCTCAGAGCACCGAGGGAAACAAGTGCCGTTGGACTCGCAGGTGTGCGGGGGTTTAAGTCGCCATGAGTGATGATGACCAGCCCCAATCCTAACCCCATGTTTCTGAGAAGCAAAAAATGTTTGTTTGGGGTTTTTTTAAATCAGAAAGATTGCCAAAAAATTAAATAAATAGAATAACAATACAAATAAAAAATACAGTGATAGCACAGAATTGGGGTTAGGGTTATCACTGATGATTCCACAAGGTTGCATAAAAAGACAGATTGGAAATCGGATGAAGCCATCAAGAGATAAATACAATAATTAGGTAGATTACAATAAAGGAGGGATTAAAGACTATTTTCTTTTTTCTTTATAAAATGATTCAGTTTTAATGAAATAAAAACACTTGAGATTGTAGTGAAAGAGCTAGTACACTCACACACTCACACAAACTAAATTAATAGTCAGGTGTGCTGGTGAATGCTGCAACATCTGCCAGCTGAACACACACACACGCAAGTTAACCAGTAACACCCCAGCCTGTGTGTGTTCCCGATCTCGTAAACACATTAGTTTACACAATTAAACACACACACACACACCCCTACACACGTACACACATGGGGTTATGAGCACAGGTTACGAGCCCCGGATGTCTGTCAGGATCTAACAGCTACACCGCCCTCCTGAGGTCCGGCTCCGGGCGGAACAGGCAGTGTAGGTGCGTTTGATTTTAACGTAGATGGCAAGAAAAAAAAAGATAGAAAGAGAAAGAGCACTAAGAGTTTGCGGTGATACAAATGTAATAAAAAAAAAAGCCTCACCACATTAGTGAGAAAATCTCCGTCGCTGAGTTCCTCCAGGTCCAACAGGTTGGTCCCTCCGGACGGATAGAGTTTCTCCGCTGTTAAACTGTCTAAGATAGAGTCCATCATGACTGCCTGCGTCTGTCTGCAGCTCACCGGACGGATGGACAGCTGTGCGCGTCTTTAAGTCAGACCATTAAAAAGCGGGCAGTTTGTTTTCACACGGCCTCGCACCGCCTGTGTGTGACTCCAGCTGCTGCTGCTCTCTCTCTCTCTCTCACTGTCAGCGCTGACAAATGTCAAATTTTCACATCCTCCTCCAGTTGCGTGTCGCTGAGACGTCGGCGCTTCTTCCAGCTCTCTCCTCGCGTGCGCCGCCTCAGCCACTCGCTGATGAATATTCAGAGAAGCCCCGCCCACGTGACGTCCAAAAAAAGAACACGCCCACAAAACAAAGTTGTAGTCTGTTATTCGCTCATTAACAAAAAGGAAGAAAAGAAGAAGACTACGCGACCCATTTAGGGCTTTAGATCTGGGGTGTCAAATATAAGGTCTGGGGTCCAGGAGTGGCCCAACACAGACTCCAATCTGGCCCACTGGATGGCTGCAGAAAATGTGAAAGTTTTACCACTGATAAAGACTTCCTCAGTTGCCATACATACTACACCACAGTAATTAAGTACACACACACACACACACACACAAATATATATATATATATATATATATATACATATAATATATATATAATAATTATCATATATATATATATATATATTATATATATTATATATTATATATATATATATATATATATATATATATATATATATAATATATATATATATATATATATATATAATATATATAGTTCTCTGATGACTCTGCAATAGTCGGCCTCATCACTGATGGGGACGACAAGGAGTACAGAGAACTGACCCAAGACTTTGTGGACTGGTGCCAGCTGAACTACCTCCAGATCAACACAGTAAAACCAAGGAGCTGGTGGTAGACTTCCGCAGGCACAAACATCCTCCACTGCAACCACTGAACATCCAAGGTATGGACATTGAGGCTGTGGACAGCTACAGGTACCTTGGTGTTCATCTGAACAATAAACTGGACTGGACTCATAATTCAGACGCCCTCTACAGGAAAGGGCAGAGCAGGCTGTACCTGCTGCGGAGACTCAGGTCTTTGGAGTGAAGGGCCCACTCCTGAAGACCTTCTATGATTTGTGGTGGCCTCAGCCATTTTTACAGTGTGGTCTGCTGGGGTGGCAGCATCTCTGCTGGGGACAGGAAGAGACTGAACAGGCTGATCCAGAGGGCCAGCTAGAGTAAGTGAAATCCTTTTCAATTTTTTTGCACTAAATAGAATCTGTAATATTACCCAATTTACATCTAACTGAGTTATTATGCACTTATTTTAAGATCCATGAACGTTCTGTGAATATATGCAGCTTCAGTATCAATAAACAAACAGCACACACAGTGTATGATCCACCTGCAGACATCCTTGAGCATGAAATACATGCAGAGATCCATGCCTATCTTTGAGAATGTGTATTTTTGTGGAGATGAAACTGGGAAAAAGACAAGTGACTATAAAGGCTGTTTTGACACCTCAAGATACTCCCTGCAGCTATCACACACACACACACACACACACACCACACACACACACACACACACAGACACACTCACACACTACACACACACACTACACCACACACACATAACCACAGCTCCCTTTTCTCTTGCTAACAAATGTAGTTCAAGTGAGGCCAAATCCAGCCAACCCACTGCAGCCACACACACCACACACACAAAGTGGGAATGAAACAGATATTTCTCTTCACTCCGCCATGATTGCTCAGGCTTGCCTGTCTCATTTCATCCCTCTCATTCTGTCCCAGATTGTTTCTCCTCTAAGACACAGATTGAAATACAGCATGGCAAGAGAAACCCTGTTCATTGTTTCAGAGGTGCACAATGTGTGTGTGCTGCAACTCCGACCTGTCCCATGATCTGGCTAGATTTTAAGTGAACCCAGCAAGTCATCTGTTTTGTAGGATTAGTACCAGTAGTAGTAGTAGTTGTTGTTATGGTTAAATGCCCTATGGACTGCTTGGTCATCCATGATTTAGATTCACCTAAAAATATCTCAAAACGCCTTTTAAATTGGCATAACGATAAAGCCGACCGACGTTAGTGAAAGTGTTTTTGTGTGTGATGTCTCTACAGCTATTGTATGGATTGTGATGGTTGTTTTTAGGACAACCTTGTAATAATGAATTTCAGTAGCCCATAAATGCATGAACTAGTTTTTAGCATCTCTCTGTGACAGGATGTTTCTAATTTTAGAGATATTGTCCAAATGCAAGAAAGCAGTGCTACACGTTTGTTTAATATGTGCATTGAAGGACATATCCTGGTCATAAATGACTCCAAGATTCCCCACAGTATTACTGAGGGCCAAAGTAATGCCATCCAGAGTAAGCATCTGGTTACACACGATGGTTCTAAGACTTTTAGGCCTGAGTACAATAACCTCAGTTTTATCTGAATTTAGAAGCAGAAAATTAGAGGTCAACAAGTCTTTATGTCTTTAAGAAATTCTTGCAGTTTAACTAATTGATATGTGTTATCTGGCTTAATGGTTAGATAAAGCTGGGTATCATCTGCATAGCAGTGAAAATGTATACTATGCCTTCTATTGATACTGCCTAAGGGAAGCATGTATAGTGTAAATAGAATTGGTCCCGGCACAGAACCCTGTGGAACTCCATTATTAACCTTAGTGTGTCATAAGTCTGTTAAATACCTTCAATTTCTACAGCATGCTCTAATGTCTTTAATAAACTGTTATGGTCAACAGTACTGAGTGCTGTGCTGAGGTCAAGCAGGACAAGCACAGAGATGAGTCCACAGCCAGGGGCCATAAGAAGATCATTTGTAAACTTCACTAAAGCTGTTTCTGAACTGTGATGTGCTCTGAATTCCAGCTGAAACTCTTCAAATAAACCATCCCTCTTCTGACTCTCTTAAGATTTTTTGAGATTAAAGGAAATTTGGAGATTGACCTATAATTAGCTAAGACAGCTGGGTCAAGTGATGTTTTTCTAAGTAATGGATCACTGGAATGGAATACTGACACGTTTAAAGACCTGTGGTATGCAGAACATTAATTTGATAGATTGATCATATTTAAGACTGCAGCATTCAAAAAATCCCATACCAATCTGAAACAAAATCTGCCATTGAAACTGCAAACAAACAGAGCACTATAATACAATACAATGTTTTTTGAGGGTACACTCCCCAGACCTCAAGTCAGATTTGGCCCCTATCCACGCAGTGACTACTGCCTTATACGCATCAGCCTTTATAACTGATAGAAAGCGAAAGCTGAATATAACAGGTCAGCAATTTAGTACATTTCCAGTGTTGTTTGGATTGTTTTTGAACCCAAATGAGGATTTGTCCTTCGTGAAAATGATAACTCACCAGAACTTCATGGGGCCCTGAGGATTATCAGCACAGATTGAGGACAGTGTTTAAACGTGATGTATTGTTCATATTGAGGTCATTGCAAAGGGTGTGGTGGAGGTTAAGAGACATGTGCTCTTCAGAATGGACCACACTGATTATAATCAGGTATTTCTGTGTTTGTTTTATGTTCCATTTCAAACAATAGTTTGTTATGTAATGATCTCTTACTCTCCAGGCTTCTTTCACCTGACTCTGGTTTTCCTTTTTTCCTGCTTTTTTCCTTAGCTATCATTTCTTCCCTCTCTGCTCCCCTTCCTTATCCCTTCTCATTCTTCTTTTCTCCTTCCACATATCACTTTACGGATGGTGTCCCACCCCAAGGTACAAGGTGTCTCTGTTTTTCTCTCTCACACACACACACTGGTGTTATATAACTGTGGTGACCTTTCGTTTACTCGAGCAGGGCCCTTTTAAACCTACAAATACCAAATTAACAATTGAAGCTATATTGTGGGAGGTTTTGACCACAGGTGGAGTTTTAATGCTCTTGTTGCAGTAATAATGGAGCAATGGGCCAAAGAAGAAGACAATAAGTTGATTAAAACTGCACAATGTAGATATTTTTGCAAGAGTGTATATATATATATATTAGGGGTGCAACGATATTCGTATCGATATTGAACCGTTCGATACAGTGCTTTCGGTTGAGTTAGATAACAAAACTTTGAAAGACCTTCAGATAGAACGATTGCTCAAACCACTTAAAAAATTATAAAATAAATTCCTATTGAAAGCAGAAACAGTAAACAGTTGCCCTGCTTTGGCCCTCTTGATAGAATAATCTGTCTCTTTACCTGTTAAATGGTCTTGTTT
>NW_024582964.1:25612-66545 GCF_018398535.1 Haplochromis burtoni | reverse complement strand
TATATATATATATACTGTATATGGGCGGTCTTCATCCGTCTTCATTTTTCAAGCTCAGGTCCTCTTAAGTTCACCCTCCACATCTTCTTGAGCTTTTGTCTCAGCCCTTGGTATCTGTTCCTGTCATTTGATATAGCTACATCTATCGCTACAGCCATCTTCCTCTGCTTGTCCACCACTGCTATGTCCGGTTGGTTGGCCATCACTAGTTTGTCTGTATGTATCTGGAAGTCCCACAGGATCTTGGCTTGGTCATTCTTGGACCATGCTGGAGGGCATGTCCCATTTTGATATAATCTCCTGATTGACTCTGGCAATGAAAAAGAAAAAGAAAAGAAAAAACAACAACATTTTGTATAATTCTAGCAAATTTGAACGTATGACCACCTTTATTTTTCAGCAAAGCCTGAACTCTCTGAGTCAGCTTTGGTACAAAAATACCATTTTATGTGTGTCATATTGTATGTCATAAAGATTTAATTAAAGAAATGTGAAGAAACGATACACGTTTGTGACGGGCTGGTAGTAACGAAGTGCCTAAAGATATAATTTGAAATGGTTCTTTGCTAAGTTGTCTGATATTTTAGGCACAACAATGGTTCTTCCCTTGAGTTAGATAACTCAACACTTGAGTTAGATAACAAAACTTTGAAAGACCTTCAGATAGAACGATTGCTCAAACCACTTTAAAAAATTATTTTAAAAATTCCTATTGAAAGCAGAAACAGTAAACAGTTGCCCTGCTTTGGCCCTCTTGATAGAATAATCTGTCTCTTTACCTGTTAAATGGTCTTGTTTTTACCAGACGACTTTGCCTACCATGAATGTATATTGTGTGTTTTTCAGACCTTTTCAGTAAAATACAGCCGTCTGCCTGATGAAAGTGCTTAAACCAAAGCATTGGGCTCTAATTTTTCTATTTTGTGCCGACATGTCTCGCCTGCCCTCTGTCCACCAGCCTTTGATTCTGAAATCGATTTCAGTGCTCATCTTTGAAGGATGTCTCAATTCCTAAAGTACATTTCCACCAGAGATGAGCAAGAAGAGAGGATGTTTGCCTGTTAAACTATCCATTGCAGGACTGTTTTTGGCTCCTGTGAAAGAGAAGCAAACAGCTTGACCCATTATATGACTTTGTGCTTTTTAAAAAAATCCTTATTTCCTCTGTCTAAAACAAGCTGAAAACAAGATAACCTGCAGGGAATGAGAGAGTCAATCTCCTGATTGACTCTGGCAATGAAAAAGACAAAGAAAAGAAAAGAAAAAACAACAGCAGATGGGTGGAGGTTTTGTGTTCACAACCAGAGCTCTGTGTCTGAGATGACCTGGTATGAGATGACCATATTGGGGATATCTCCTCTCACTGGTGTCCTAGTGACCTAAGAGTAGAAAAAAAAAGGCTGACACTGAACCTTTAGAGCAGCCTGAAGCCCGTGGTTTTGCCTCACAAGGATTCCTTGTATATACATTGACATCATTATTTACTTAAACTTTGGCCATATTTAATATTAGCAACCACTGTAGCAACCACAGTATAATTATGACAGATAATAAGAAAAAAGAAGATTACCTCTGATAATCAATTACAAATCTAAATCACTGTTATCTCAAATCACTGCTAATCTCTTAGCAGTGACTTAAATATTTCTAAACTGCAGCTTATGGATGTAAACAATCATTATATTAGCAAAATCTGAAAAACTCGCTTTGATCAGCAGATTTGAGACATCTTTTGTGGATACAACGTGTTCACTTCACCTGGAAACAGCAGAGTGAGAGACAAATAAAGTTTAACATTTAATTTAACATGAATATATTCAAAGTAGGTGAATAATCTTACTTTTAAGGTATACATTTACATGTGATTAAAGTTTAAGTTGGTCTAACAGCAACACATCTCAGTACAAACTTAAGAGAAACTCAAAGCCTGCTTAAATGCACATGCTTCCCTATTGGCTGTCTATCTGCTAACGTATGTGACAGGCAGCTTGTGATTGGCTGTTTCTATAACGATGCAGGTATGACTCATGTTCTATTCTGAGTCAGAGTTGAAGAGGGGTCCTGACCTTTCATCTCCTTGGTGACCGTTATGATGTCACCACACCTCCTTGCTGTCATCATCCTCTTCTGGCTCCCTCTGTCTCTGTCACTAATCCACACAGGTCGGTTGGCATCACAGGCGAGGAGAGCAGTGACATAAAAGCTCAAAGGCAGAGAACATTCAGTTTATCTCTGCGTGAGTAAATGATGTGCCCACTCTCCACCACACAGTCACTACCAGGCAATTACTATTAACCCTCCCTCTGCTGACCCTGATAACAGGCCTGAGCGCATTCATTCATGGTCAGTAGACACGAGAGGCTGTCCACTGCTGATCTTCATTAATATCCAGTCATACTTTTTTATCACTGACTTTCTTATTCAAGTCTGTTGATGTTAAACTACAGTGTCAGAGCTGGTAGTGAAAATACTGAAAGCAATGAGGGAAAATATATTTGGTACATAAACAAACAAATTAAATAAATTGTGCACCTGAACTTTTGCCCTTTGCCAGGAGGGATAGGTTCCATCCCCCCATCACGATAAACTGCATAGGCAGTTAAGAATATGGATGGAGGAAAATAATACAGGAAAAAATGGAAACAACAGGTACAAACAGGGAAAATAAATCATAACAAATGTATGTTTTTTTTTTGTTTTTTTTTTGTTTTGTTTTTTTCTTTTATAAACAAATGTATGTTAACACAAAGGCAACCTCAACAAGAAATGCAGTGGAGGAGTGGTTCATAGTTTTGCCTCACTGCCAGAAATTCCTGGGGTCAAATCCACCGTCTGACCATTTTCTCTATGTGGGGTTTGCACTGTGGGGTTGTTTTGATTTGTGATTATAAGTGGGCCACATGTGTTAATGCGACAGATCAGTGACACATCCGGGGTGTGCCCAGCCTGTTGCCCTATGGCAGCTGGAATCTGCTCCAGCGCCCCAGAATTGGATAAGCAGAAGAAAATGAATGATTGGAGTTAATGCCTACAAAATTATTTTAGTGCACATAATGGCCTGATAATTTATCTGTTGAGATGATTATTATTTCTAATTTTGGCATGTTCTGTGCTCCGTACCCACTGACCAATATGTCACAATCTATGCCCAACTAGTGCCACAAGTAATGTATTGAGAGATGAGAGTTGAGCATATCAGTCGTTTGGACTCACAACACTTAAAAATTTAAAAATGCGCTCCTCCTTAGTTTACAAGAAAAATCAGTTTGTCCCAACAATCCTTCTGTCATCTTGATCAGTAACAATGACAGAAATATAAACAGGTAATCACAGAATGATCATTAACTGAATATCTTTTCACTGTAAGCAGGATAACACTGAGGGTTTATGAGAAGAAAATCTAATTATAACTTTAAAGCTAAGATCTGTAATTCTCTGAACATGTTGATCTCTGTGTTTATATATAAAGCGTATGGGGTTCTGTGGCTGCTTGTTGGTGGCAACTGGGTGGAGCAGTTGATGGTCACGGAGTGGACAGAGCGGAGTGATGGAGAGCAAGCACATATCCAATTTTCCATTATGTCTGTATGAATAGCCGGAGATAGATTGGTGAGTATGAGCAGTGAAGTCTGTAAGAAGCCCAGTATTTTTCCTCCCTGTTGGAGTCTGACTTATTTTCTGTCTCTCACAGTCTTGCTTTGCACCGTCTGCCTTTTTTAGATGTCTCTCGCTGATCATAAAGTTCAGAAGTTCAGACAAAAGGGGAGATGCATAGGAAAAAGCGGAGACATGGTCGAGTAATGCCAAGACTGTAATGAAAGCCAGCCTCATTCTTCACACACTGTTACATCATCCACACACTCCAACAACAAAGCCAAGTCAAAGTGTTTCTCACACACTGATGAACTCTGCTGACTAGAAGGATTCCAGTGTTGATGAATAAATTATAAATGAAAACATTAAAGCACAAAAATGACCTTGTAAAAATAAATATGTGATTTTCAGTCTTCCAGGGCAAAGATATTGGCATTATCTTCTGCTATACTAGTCTTTCTCTTTTCAGGGAAGTTTTTTCCACAAGATTTTACAATTTACTGACAAAAAACCCTGTAAAGGGATTGAGGTCAGGTCTTTGTGGGGGTCACTCAACTCCTTCCACACCAAAGTGGGTGGTTAAATATGTAATGTTTGTGCATGATGTCTGCACCAAACCAAATGATTGTACCGCCCCCTGCTGGTGGGTGGAACATATTTAAAAAACCAACAACATGTTTTTTGTGAATAGAAAATAAATGCAAACGCTTGCGTTTGCACCTAGTAAACATACATACCAGACTAATAACATTAACATATTGTATTTGTGTTTTCAGTCATCCTACATCATTCCAGGGTATCTAAAGTTCAATCTGATTATCTCTAGAGCCACTCCTAATGCCTATAACCACTGGGACCACTTTGGACTTTACCTTCCACATCTGCTCCAGTTGGTACTTCTCTATTATCTCATGCTCCTTCTTCCCGATGTTGCTGATAGATTGCCACATCTATCACAGTTGTGGTCTTCTGCTCCTTGTCAACCATCACTGTCTGGTTGGTTGACCAGTAGCCGTTTCTCTTTTTTTAACTGGAAGTCCCACAGGACTTTAGCCCTGTTGTTCTCAACTACCTTTGGGGGTGTCTCCCATCAGGATTTGGGGACTTCTGGTCCATATGAGACAGACATGTTCCTGTACACTATCCCAGCCACTTGGTGTGTCAGTGTTCATGGTTCTTACATTCTGCTACTTTATGCAGGATAGTCTTCAGGGCACCTTTGCACAGTCTGCAGCTTGGGTCCGGCCAGATCTGGTAGTTTTTTGACTCGATGGATCTTTCTTCTGAGGCCTGTTCTTGTGCTGCCATGATCAGAGCCTCTCTGCTGTACTTTAAGCCACTGGTACCTACTTCCTTAATCTGCCAATGGTACATCCCATGCAGGGCTTGGTCATCTATGACAATTCCTCCTCCTTTACTTCATCACCATCTGTCTTCAGCTGCCTCAGGCTTTCTTGGAGTAGCTCATCTCAGGTGGATGTTTCAGATGTATTTATGGATGCTGACACTTTCTAATCATCTCTTATTCTTTCTTTATTGCCAAAGGCTGGACTTTAGAAGGAGACCTCTCTGTGTTGTGAAATGCTTTTGTGTCTTCACATAAGTGGCATCCATCTCCTCTGGTGGCCAGATTCCAAATGAGTATCTGATGAATGATGGCGTGGATTCTGCTGGTTTCTCACGGCCTGTCTTACCTTTTCAAGGTATTTGGCTGTGGCTAACCTTTGTGCATCTTTATCATTGCTTCCATTGGCCTCTGGGATACCCATTTAGTTGTAAATGTCCTGTATATCTGCTATCCTCCCTTCTGGTAGCTCCACCCATTCAGTCTGGATCACCTCTCCTCTCTTTACAACCCTTCGACCACATTTATCCAGTCCAAATCAAATCCCGATGTTCTCGTTGTAGATCCTCATTAGATAGATCAGTGAGTTAATGTTTCAGTCACTCCTGGGATGCAACATAATGTCATCCATTTGCAGGTGGTAGCTCACGGTCACTCCACTCCTGAATCTATAACTGGATCCACTCTCAGTGATGAGCTGGCTTATGTGGTTGAGGCCTATGCAGAACAGCAGTAGGTGCATTGGAGCTGGTCGCCAGTGTTGTCTTCCACAGTCCCATTGATTGATTGATTGATTGGTAATTTATTTCAACATGTGAACAATATACAAGTACATTTAGAAAAGAAATAAGAGAGAAAAAAAATACTATACAAATTACATACAAAAAACCATTCTGATTAATTTACACGTTGAAAGGAAGTGGGAAGAAGCATACACTTATTTAATCCCACCCCTTTGCCATAAATTATCAGTGAATATTTAGTCAGCTTCCTTACTGATATAATTTGTAATAAAAATAGTGAACAGATTTCTGATATACTATATACTATAATATCACATCATGAATTTTTTGTTTGTTTGTTTGTTTTTAAATAGAGACATTCACTTAATTTAAATATTTTCCTTTTCTTTATAGACCATTAAGTTCTGAATAAATGTTGTTATTAGTGTACTATTAGCCTTTACAAGTATCCATATGTGGGGCACTGAGTCGTAGGCTTTCTAGCAGTCAGTTCAGACACCACTCAAGTGTATTGCAGCAACTCATGTGATTAGCTGATTGTGTACATGCCTAGACATGGGCATTTTGATCTCATGATCAAAATGGGAAAGAAACGTGATTTTACTGATTTGAGTTTACAGGAAGTCAACTGAATAACCGTTTTTTACAACTCTGAATTTACAAAGCAGATGGGCTACAGCAGCAAAACTTGAGGCTACAATTTGCACAGGCTCTTAAAACAACAACAAAAAAACTGGACAAATGTTACCTGGTCTGATGAATATTGATTTGGCCCAATTAACATGAAAGTATGTTGGAAAGGTACATGTACATTCTGCCTTGTACCGATAATTCAGTGGTAGTTTAATGGGGTGAACGATATTTCTGTTATGTATTATTTAAATGCCACACCAGACCTTGCTGTTGCTGCTAACCATTTCCGTGCCTTTATGACCACACTGAACTCATTTTCTGATAGCAGCATAACACATGATGTGTGACAGAGCTCAGATCATCTCAAACTGGTTTCCTTAACATGCCAGTTTACTGTACTCACATGGCCTCCACAGTCATCAGATCTCAATCCAACAGAACACATTTGTGATGTGGTGGAGCAACAGATTCACAGAGTTGACAAATTTGCTGCAACTGTGATGCTGTCATGTTAAGGGATCAAAAGAGTCAGTGAAGAATGCTTCCAGTAGCTTTTTGAATGTATGCTATGAAGAATTAAGACATTTTTGAAGACAAAAAAAGACTCCAACCCAGTAGTATCAAGGGATAACTAATAAAAAGTGTCTGGCGAGTTTCTATTTTTTAAATCCTGGTCTCATCACCCATAAATCCAGAAACCCAGACGTTGCATGATAACTCTCAGTCTGGATGTGAGATACGGGAGATATCTAACACTAAAAGAACTAAAGCAAAAAACAAAAAAACAAAAAAAAAACAACCCATTATACACTACAGTTTTTTCCATGGGGGTTTGTTTGCTGTTGTCACCACTGCATGGTCTTAGATCTGGTCAGTTTCCTGGTCAGAGCGTGACGAACAGTCAACATGTAGGAGCGACGTTCAGGCAGAGGGCGCTGCTGATCCAACACCAACCTGTGGCACACACACAATCAAACAGCACATGAAAAAGAATCATAAAATCCTCTGGGCTCTAACAGTATACCCTAGAGAGATGTCTAATTATTGTTTTTGCTTTCCAGTATCGTTCAGGATCTTTCCTATCACCATCTATAAGAAAATCTTTTGTACTACCTTTGTTTATTGCAGTGTGACAGGGCGCAGTCCATCAGGAGCAGTACTGACTGTTGTTTTGAGTATATTTAATTAATAAAAATGTTGCATTCATAGTAGAAACACTGAAAACACGCTTAAAATCTGACTAGCATGGATATCACATGTCTGACAAAACACAGAAGAAACAAACCTGATGAGCTGAAGCACTGCTGCTTCCACTGCTAGGACTGCTTCAGCCACAGACAACTCTCTGAAACCACACCTAAACACACAGAACGAAATCAATGGCTCATTTAGTTAGCATGCAAGGAAATAGTTTTTACTTACTTTATTTAGCACTCAGACTTTGTAGGCACCATATAGTGGAATTCAGGCTGAGCAGAATTGATATCCAATACATACACTACTATACATAAAGATTTAATTCTGTAACAAAAATGTGAAATTCATTAATAAAATATTGACCATGTAGTCAAAAAAAGCTTGTTTCCATATAATTTATAGTAGACTACATGCTGTGTGCCTCACCATCCCTCCATGTGTACATTATACATGAAGTAAGAGGGAGTAACAGCAGAAGCTCCAGCTCAGAGCACAGCATGAATCAGTGACAGCAAATTTGGCATGGATTAAGTCAGAAACAGCATAAAAGGGGGCACTGGGGTTGCAAAGTGGTTTGCAGATGGACAGCAAAGATGGGCAGGCTAAAACAGCTTCAGCTGGGATTTGCCAGCTGGTTGTGTACAAGAGTATCAGCTTATGATTACAGCCCAGCTTGACTGGACTGACATTATTCTTAATCAATGACAAAGTTATTTTATTATCAAGTATAACAAAGACAAGAAAAGCATTGTACAGTATTACCATGCACATATGAAAACATGAGCACTCAAACCTTAAATCCTTGGCTAGTCTCTGTCCTTCGTCTGTTGTCACCTGCCTGCCGATTTCCAAATCTGCCTTATTGGCGACCAGCACCGCGGGAACCACTGACACACAGACACACAAAGTGAAGTGACAATAAACCATCACGATGACCCTATGGCACGCAGTTTGGAGTCATTCTGTCAGCACACTACTAACAGAAGACAGGGTGGCACAACCAAACATGGAATCTACGTCCACTCAATCTGTGAATATGTGGGTGTGTTTATGTGTATATGTAAAGGTGAAAGAGAGACAGAACAGAGGCCTGATGTTTGTGTGAAGAACAGACTGTTAGTTCAGTTTTCAGCAGCCGTTTTCTCATACAGATCAAAATATCTCCCCACCCAGATTCTGCTTGGTTTGGTCAATGAGCGTCTTGAGTTGTGGGACCTCCAGGAAGCTGAAGCGCTGTGTGATGGAGTACAGCAGCAGGAAACCATCAGCCCAGCGAATGGAAGACTCCAGAGAAGCTACAGAGCTCTCCTAGAGGAGAATATATCATCAAAAAGTTTTCAGATTTATTCATAAACAATAGACATAGCTGGATATGTGTTAACAGGCTAACACTGTCACACTAACATCTACTTCAACATCACCATCTCACATGACAAGCTTGTCTTTGAACAGGGTAAAACATTGGGTTACTTAACGTAATCCCTGGTTCTTTGATAACAGAGTGAGGTGTTTCACTACGCTAAGGCGATTCCCATAGTGAAACGAAGTTAGAAAAAGAACCTAGAAACGTCTTGCTATGGGGTGGCCAATACAATCCTGGACTCCCTTGCTAATATTTCTTTATTTTTTAAAAATTCTGTGTATAGTATTAATAACAAGAAAACACAATCCAAGTCCAATGAGAACAACAAAAGGTGTAAGTACAATCCTGGAAGATTCTTAGACTTCATATACAACAATATGAAATAAACATAAATTTATATACTATGAACATATTATACATACTATATCAGAACAGGAAGCAGTAGAAGTTATCGAGCTCTACTCCTTTGATCTTTAGAAAGTTAATTAGTATTCTGTGTCCTACCAACACTTAGTCCATGGTTGATGGAATTTAACTTATATGATGTCTTTTTAACTTTCAGCTAGTACTCAAAGCACTTTTACACTCCAAGCTGCATCCACAGGTATTTTTATTTTATCACTCATGCACACCCACAAAGAGGATCTTTCCCAAGCACAACATACAGATGCAGGAGCTGGAAACTGAACTACCTACTGGTACTGGAATTAGGAAACAAGCAAGAAGTGTAATGGGTGTAACAACTGAAACAAATGGCATTACTTGTCCAACTACACTGCAGACTGTGGAGGACTGTGAGTGACAAAATGAATGAACTAACACAACATTAAATAATTAATTTAACATTGAGTGAATTAATTAAAATAGGAAATAAATAAAACATTTTTCTGAAGTTTTAAAAGAAATGAATTGCTATTTAATTAATTAATTACATATTTATAAAATAATTTCAACTTTAATTACTGACATAGTCAATTAATTATTTAATGATGCAATTAGTTAATCTATTTTGGCACTTGTGACCCTCCATACAAAAACTTGTTTGCAAATTATTTAAAAACAGCAACAACAAACCCCCCTCTAAAGTTGGCTTTTACGTGGCAGAACAAAAAACATTTGAAAATTTTGCAAAATAAATGCTTTGATTTGAAAAACATGACAAATAATTTGGACACAGCAAAAGTGTAGCCTTTTAAAAAACTACAAATAAAAGTCAATATTTACCTTCCAAGTTAAGTCCAGAATCTCCAGATCGACAGCTTCCTGATCCACCACCCGGCTGCATTTGTAGGTCATCTCTGAAGAACACACACACAGACACACACACACAGAGAACTGTGTCACTTTCAAAAATCCTGCCAGTGAAGAACTCAGGTAAGTTATGTAATGTTTACTGTCAGCAATGCAAAAATATTTACCCAGGTCTTACCCTTTTTATGGTCGTATTCACCAATAAATCGCTTGGTTATGAAACGAACACACAGCGCTGGAGACACAAAACAGACGCAGTGGCTGAAGGCGAGAAGCATATTTCTAACACATTCTGCACAGTCGCACACACACAAAGTTCCTTTTAGTCATTTGAATCTGATCTAAAGCATCCCGTGCTCACGTCATGCCTCCTTATGTGAGTGTTGCCTTCAGAACGACCCTCTTTGTGACTTTATTTAAATAAATGCACAAGTGCTTCCTTTGTGTTTGGGTGGAAAGAGCCCAAAGGCTTGTGTCTGTTTGACTTTCATGTCTGCTATTTAAGGCCTTGCTGTATTTTATCAGGATACATTAAAAGGTTAAACACGCTTGTTTAAATCATCACTTGAGCCTTTACACCTGGAAAAACACTGAGTTTATTTTCAGGCATGCTGCCCACCACTGTCACAATCAAATCCCAGCATGCAGACTTTGTTGACATTGTGCATAGATGGTTTGTTCCCTGAAATTTACTCTGGTCCTTCTAATATGAAGGAAATTAATGGAATTTGATGTGTGAGCCTTTAAACCATTGACAAAGTGCCGACAGCTAAATCTGGCATTGCTATTTTTGTAGTTTGCTATTCGCATTAGTCATTATACTGTAAGAATGTATGATAACTTTTACTCATCACACGTCTTATGTTTCCTCAGTTATTTTCGTAGGAATATGTGTAATATTAAAATGTTATGGGTGTGTTGTAATGTCTCTATAACTGTGCCATGAATCTGTCTTCTCAGTGCATGAAAGCAGCTGAGCTCATAGTCGAGCGCACAAACATTTGAAATGAAGCAACAAGTTTGTCTAATACACTCAACTGAAGACGAGCTATTTTTAGAGCTGGACAAAAGTAGCAGACCTATATGACATTCAAAACATAGCAGTGGAGGTGATGGAGGTACATGTCAGTGCTATGAAAGATAAACACTCTAGCTTTTCCATTTTTAGCAAAAACCTTTAAACCGTGGCTCGCAGTTAACCCTAAACTTAACCTCTTTCATGCACTGCTGAGATGTTATCTGATTCAGAACTTAAAAAGCACGTCCCCCTCTCTGCGTGCCTGTGGTTTTCAGCTGCTTTGTCTCCAGCTTACCTGTTTTCCCAGTGTTCTGAGCTCCCAGAATGAGAAGTTTAACTGGAACCATTTTCCTGTTGTAGCCAAAATTAGTCCAGCATGTGCCCTGCTGTTTGTCCCCGATTGATGCCCTGCAGGGAGGAGCAGAGTATGCTGAGCCAGCTTTGGGAGACAAAAGAAAAGTAAATGTAAAAATAATAAAAACTGCACACAGTCTCAAAGAACTGAGAAAGAGCACGAACAATGAAGCTAGAAACTGAATAGAAGACTTACTACTGCCATAGTACTGACCATAAAGTGAAAATAAACTCCAGATATGGGGAGTAGTAAAAAACAATAAATGAACCCGTTGCTTGGTCTTAGACACTGAGCAGACAGAGAGTGGAGAGATGAGACTGTCTCCTCTTCTCTCCTGTGTCTCCCCCCCCCCCCCCCCCCCCCTCTCTCTCTTAGGTAACTGCATATGACAGGAGCCATTTGTCTGTGGGAATGGCGTCCAACTCCGAGCGCACATCCTATTTTGGATCCATTGAGAACAAACACACAGGCACTCCTTTAACTACTTAATCACATCAAAAGCTCGCCTCTATCTACAGAAGTTCTTTGACACCAGCTATCGACCCAGAGTCCAGAATAATCTCAAGCCTCACTATAATAACTTTGAGACTCAGGTGAGTGGCTCTGAGTGCACATACTTCAATTTCAGAATGTCAACTGGGCCGAGAGCATATTTTGGAGCTCAAGTGTTTCTTAGAGTTTATTTTTCTGTTTGTTATAGAATGAATATTAAAAAACTTTTAAACAGCTACATTTCAGAAGGAAGGTGTGAAACCCATCGTGCTTTTCGTTACCTTCTGCCATGCGTTACTATACTGCTTCAATGCTGGATGCTCATATAAAACATGAAGTCACTCTGTGAGTCAAAAGCTCAGGCTTCACATATTGTTTTGTGCACTTGGATCTACATGCCATAGAGATAGGACGTCCTTATATGGTCATCTCAGTCACAGCACCTGCAGTCTTTTGTTTGTGAGGGGCAGCCAGTCAGAAGAAAGGAAGGGAGAGGAGCTAAAACTTGTTTCCAACAGTGGATCAAATGAGGAGCTGCACTGCAGCTCAGTGTTAATAAGGATTATTTTAAACTCAGAACATGCAGAGCTCCTACAGGAGTCCAAATTCTGACTTATTACTTCATTTCTAGAGTCTAGTAATATAATACATATTTTAAAAAACATACATTGCAAAAATAAAGTGAAGAATATGAGGACTCGTTTGATTTTAAAGCATTTGGAAGGCGTCATAAGTGATATAATTTGAATGTTATTAAAATGATGCAATGGAGGAAAAAAAACACCTTAAAACCGGAGTAAAGACGTTTTTAGGATTTTATTTATATTTTGTATGTTTCTCAGATTTATTCCACAAAGCTGGTTCTCAGCGGCGAAAACGATTCAACAGTATACACAAGCATTGAGGGCGACTTCAAGACAAAGTTCAGAGATGTGTGTTGCTTCAGGGGAAAAAGGCAGAGCTGTCGTCATATCAAGTGTTCAGCAAACAGATGGCTCGTCGACGGCGGCGGCTCCTTCTGTGACGGCTTTGACGCACTTCGCCATTGTTTGGGAAGCCCTGCTGATAGAGTCTGAAGACAGAACGAAGCAGCACAGATTATGATACATATTTGCTTGCACATTATTTTGAGAGAAAAAAAATAGCTATTATATATATAAAAAAATAAGTAAACAAACGTACCTGTCATGTAGAAGTCCTTTACTGTAAGCTGAGGCGGCACCAGAGGAGCTGCTAAGAGCTCCTGGTTCACAGTCTGAGAGGAACAGAGTGAGGAGATAAACAGCTGAATCAAGTTGTCAGGTAAATCAGAGGCAGACCAACTAACTGTGAGTGTTTCTGTACCATAGCGAGCTCATTGGCTTGTTTAAAGTAGTTCGCCTCCTCTACATCGTCGTAACGGACCAGGTTAGGAGAGACTTCGGCTAGCCTGGATCGGATCTCATCTAAGGAGTCGTAGGGCAGCGTTACACCCGTCAGCTGAAAACGCACAGAGACGTTAAGATGACTGGTTTCGTGTTAATAGTGAACATCAGTACGGAATATTCAAAACACTTCCTGCTTACTTCAGACAAAGCTCTGATGATCTTCCAGTCCTCTCTGGCGACTCCAGGAGCAGTGACGGCTATCTTGGTGTGCTGGCTCCTGCCTTCAGTGTTGACATAAGTGCCATTTTTCTCCGTGTATGCAGCACTGGGTAGGATGATGTCTGCCATCGGTGCTCCTACGTCACCGTGATGACCTGAAGGGGTTGCAAATTGATGTTCATTCATGTCCCCAGATTAGCAGCATTTGGTTTGTCAAATCTGTGTGTGTGTGTGTGTGTGTGTGTGTGTGTGTGTGTGTGCGTGCGTGCGTGTATACCCTGGTAGATGATGAGGCTGTCTTTGGGCAGGTCAGCTCTGCTGATGCAGCCCGCATCAGCTCCCAGCAGGAAAAGCACTTTAGGCGGATTCTTCCTGATGGCGTCCACTCCGGCCTTGTAGCCTAGATCGAGGGCAGCCACTTGACTCGCCACCCTGCTCTCACACACACACACAGACACACACACACACAGACACACACACACACACACACACAGTATGAGCATCTACTGTATCTCATTGCATTAGGGTTACTTGAAATCAGCTGCTTAGCTGTACCTGTGCAGGACGTTAAGGACTTTCCAGCTGCCCTCCACTCCGCTGCTGGCTCGAGCGTTCTGAGCAATGGTGGAGACGGCGCTCAAAATTGCAACTCCATCTTCTCTTTGCAGAGCGCCGCTGCCCACAACCACAACTGGACGCTTGGCAGCTGAAAGGACCTGCCAGGAGAGAACGGAAAAAAAGATATTCAGTCTGGAAATGACTGCCCCTGCCTGAGCCCGGTTCTGCTGGAGGTTTCTTCCTGTTAAAAGGGAGTTTTTCCTTCCCACTGTCTTCAAGCGCTCACTCATAGCGGGCAATCTGATTGTTGGAGTTCATTCTCTATATATTCAAGCGTTTAAGGCCATTTACCATTTTGAATCTCACTGGACGACGTGCGTGCCCATTACCTTGCAGAAAGCATGTGTGCCATTGGCCAGCTGCTTCAGGACTGAAGTGTCTTCTCCTAGGTGATCGTACGTGTAACTCAGGTCAACCTTGTGGCCCACCGTAGCAATCTGCAGCTCATTATGGAGCCAGCTGACGGAGTGAGACGATAACAATTACAAAACTTTAAAAAACAAACAAACAACTTAAAACTTAGACTTAAATAACAAACCGTTAACTGTGATATGTGTTTACCTCTTGCGGATTCTGGCATTGAACAGGGGGGCTTCATAGCGAGGGTTCGTTCCCACGAGCAGCAGCAGGTCACAGTCCTCAATGCCAGCAATGCGAGAGTTTAGCAGGTAGTTGGAACGCAGGTCAGTTCTGCAGAAAGCAAAAAAAGAAGTAAAAAATAACACTGTCAGCTAATAAAGCCATGTATTTTAGCACCTAAGGGATGATGGGAGGCTCTTCCTTACCCTGCACCTGCCATGGGGAACAGCTCCTCGGTGCACAGGTTTTCTGAGTTGAGTCTGTTGAGGAGATCTTTGAGGGCGACCAGAGCTTCAGCGTCCGCCATCCCTCCCACTATGGCTGCCACCTCACTCCCCTGCACGCTCTGCAGCTGCACAAACACAAACATTTATGCATGACGACAGCCCCAAACTTCCTGACGACAAACAACAACAAACCTTAAAATTTCCCAGAATTTAATTATGAATAATTTAATTACCAAGCAAGAGCCAACAAAGAAGCAAAAGCACTTACTGCTCCAGCAACACGAGTGAGAGCGTCCTCCCAGGTGGTCGGGGTCAGCTGACCTGATTCATCCTTCACCATTGGTTGGGTCAGCCTCTGCCTCTTCAACCCATCATATGCAAACCTGCAGATACAGTTTAGTTCAGATACAGTGGAATACGTATATATATTTAAAACAAAAACACACCCAACTGTTTTAAAGATGATTATAAAGTGTGAGACTTTATTTCCAGTTCTGTATTACCTGGTCTTATCAGAAATCCATTCCTCATTGATGTCATCGTGGAGCCTGGGCAGTATCCTCATCACCTCGCCTCCACGTGTGCTCACAACAATATTGCTACCGACAGCGTCCAACACATCGATTGACTCGGTTTTCCTGCAAAGACGGCGGAACAACATGACGTAAAACTGCTCCGGGAAGTTCAAGAGAACTCGTGTTAAATACAATCGAGCATCAGACCCTTTCCTACCTAGTCTCCCACGGTCTTGCAGTGAAGGCGTAGGGCTTGGAGGTGAGCGCCCCCACAGGACAGATATCGATAACGTTGCCCGACAGCTCCGACATGAACATCTTCTCCACGTACGTCCCGATCTGCAAGTCGTTTCCTCTTCCTGTCGTTCCCAGGTCTTCAACGCCGGCAATCTCGCTTGCAAAACTACAAACACACGCAGGCAGGGCAAGCTGTTTGAATATCCACCTCCATGCAAATGTTACAGCTCCATCAAAGCATGAACTGGTTTTAATCACTGTACATCAAATCTTTCAACACTGCTTTTAGTTATTTATTCACCCTTTATTACAGAAGTGCAATATTTTCTTTAATTACTGTGACCTTTCCCTCTTGAAGCACACATTGATGTCTAGCACTGTGCATGTATGTGTGCGTGTTAGAAAAATAAGTGTGTTATCGGTCTTTATTATGTCCTCATGTTCGGTTTCTAGGTAGTTTAAAACACAATTATAAAGGAATTGTGGACCTTCCATGAATGTAACGTGTCTTTTGCCACATTACATCGCTGTTAATGCCACATTATTACATTATTCGTGACTGACGTGTACATGACACTCACCGGACGCAGCGCGTGCACTGGATGCAGCGGGTCATGATGGTTTTAATGAGAGGCCCGATGTTTTTGTCCTCCACTGCTCTCTTTCCTTCTGAGAAGCGGCTGCGGTCTGAACCGAACTGCATGGACTGATCCTGAGAAAAGAGGAGAAAAAGACGGGAAAAAAGCTGATCCTTTGATCTAAATGCACTCATGAGAATAACTTAAATTACACTTCTGCAAGGTTACCTGCAGGTCACACTCTCCTCCCTGATCACAAATAGGGCAGTCCAGTGGGTGGTTGGCCAACAGGAACTCCATTACTCCCTCTCTGATGAGACACAAACACATGAATACACGCCTTTAGTTTTCCTTAGTTTGACTTGTTGTTTTCAAAGTGTGCCCAAAGTTTGAATAACATTAAGCTAGAACCAGAGACCACTACAGTTTTTACCTGGCTTTTTGTGTTTTCTCTGAGTTGGTGAGGATGTTCCAGCCTTTCATGACGGGCATGGCGCAGGCTGCTACTGGCTGAGGGCACATGACACAATACGCATACATTACAAATAAATTGATCATTAATCATTAATAAATTAATCATTTACGCTGAGATTGGTCCCAAAGCATCTTAAACTCAGGCTCAGCTAAAATCCTTTTCATCAAGTATAAACAGTAGCCTGACGTTACCTTTGGTGCTTTCTCAATCTCCACCAGACACATGCGGCAGTTTCCTGCCACAGAGAGGCGCTCGTGGTAACAGAACCTGGGGATTTGAACCCCGACCTTCTCACAGGCCTAGCCAGGAAAAGAAACAAGGCAATTTGGTTAATATACGTGATGTGAAATTACAATCTAGGCTTTAGCGAATAGATTGCCAGGTATTTTACGTTTTCTTGCTAATTTTGTGGTCTGCCTTCTTTAGAATTAAAATGTGAAAATGACTAACAGATGAGTCAAAGCTTTGCTAAAATATGCACATTCCTATTGCACTAATATTCCTTTATAAAACAGGAAAGTGACTAAATGTCAGCTGATCTGTCCTTAGTGGTTACTGCCCAGTTGACTGGTGCTTGAAGGAATCATAAATCCAGACTGCGTGGTGTTATTTCACAGTGTTTGAAAACTAGGCCAAAACTTAATCCAGAGATTAGCTAGCTACCTAAAACGGACCCATTTGTTCATCACCCCTATCCTCGCTACTCTACACTGGCTACCTGTTAGACACAGAATTAGTGTATTTGAGCCCATTTTTGAATATGAAGCTCAGATTCACTTTGATTCACATTGATGCACGAAATTACTGTCATGAAAACACAGATACCACAAAGTACTACACAGCGTGAGCTGGCAACACTAGGTGACATCTACAACAGCTTGCAGTAAAATTGTGTACTGAAGCTTTCGTACCTGCAGCACAGTAGTTCCAGGCTCCACCTCCACTGGTTTCCCATCCACAAATACCTCCACCATGTTGCTGGCTGCACGCACTGGGGTACGCACTTGAAGTGCATGCACATAGAAAGAAAAGATCCTACTCAATCAACAGGCACATTTTTATGCCTGTTACATGCATACAGTAGGTGCTATATTTAGAAACTTGCATTAACTGCTATGTAATCTCTACTTTAACTCACAGACCATACCTGGGTTGGAAGAAGCCAGGCTGCCCTTGGCAGCTCCAGCTAGAGCCCGGCCAACGGTCGGCAGTCGCAACATGACTCTGTGAGAGAAAACATATGAGCGTACTCAGCATTAGCACATACTCAATGTGCTAATGCTGAAGTCATTATAATTACTTAAAGTGTACACAAGTGTTTGCAAAGGAGAAAGCAAGCATAAATGCCAGATCGTTACTTTTGTTTTTATAACACAATCACTACAGTGCAGAAAAACGACAGTGCACTAAAGGCCTCTGCTGTTGCCACTTTTGTCCCCATCTATATTCTGAAAATGCTTTATTACATTACAAACTCCTACTCCTGAGCCACGGTACCCAGTGCGTCTGGGCTTTGCAGCTGTCAACAATAACAAGTGTTATGGCCGCGATTTCAGTGTTCAGCATTTTAACAAAATAATGCAGAGAAATGAAGAATTTACAAATAATATCGAGACAACAAAACATCAAACAGCACAGCACAACGGCTTTAAATAATACTCTGCTTATGTGGATGTGCTAATGAGCTGCGGGCTAACAGTGACAGCTAACAGTATTACTCAAGGACACAGAGACGCTGCATGTTCGTAGAGGGTAAATGAAGTTATAAGCTCAAATATTTCCTTTTTCGTTTCCTTCCATTTAATTACACATATATGTCGATGCGTTCATGTATGCATCACATTTGTTTGGTTCTTACCTTTCGCTATTTGGCCTTCTTGACCAGAACAGCGGTGATCTTAGTTATACCACCAATTGAAACGGCTATGGCGTTGGCGGAAATAGCAGGATGTCGTGTTTCCGCTTGAATACGAGGTCACACTTTTCACAATAAAAGTCTTAAAATCGTTCAAACACTAATATTCAGCATAAATTGCAGTTTTTATTTACAGTCTGTAGCTTCAATGTAGCAACAAAATGTGCCCGACTTAAATAATTAAAAAAATTAAAGTAAAGTAAATTAAAACTCTAAAATAAAATTTGAAATCTCAATTATTTAAAACATGACGGTGTTTGAAAAAAAAAAGAAACTGAACTCGGTTTGTAAATTTTATCTTGTGGACATAAAATGTATTAATAATATGGAACAAAGTAATGATATATTGGTCTGTGTTTTGGGAAAAAACTAAATAAAACAAACAAACAAACAAACAAAAAACCCACTGATAACTACACGGCGTTTTAAATTGCCACACTGGAGACTTTCTCACCGTATGAAAGTTCAAACTTCACCTTTGACTACATTTCCCATGAGGAAGGGAACGTTACCGGAACTATCTACGTGTGCATTTTCGCGACAGTTCAGGAAGCATCATATGCAAACAGCTACAGAAAACGAGCAGTAGTTTGGGCTTTCTCATGTGAAGGACTGCAAGAGAAACAGGTAATTTTGTCGTTAAGTGAGGAATTTCAGTCGTTTACCAAAAAACTAAATAGCTACTGAGCAATTTGCGTTATGGTTATTGCTGGTGAGACTTAACGGGCCGTCTCATCTTATTAAAGTAGCTAGCAACGTGCTAACTGTGTCTGCTAGCAAACAAAGCGACAAGGAGATTAAAACATATCAGTGTTTATGCAGGAAGTCACTGTTATTATTTAGTGTGTGTCCTATTTAATTGATACGTATGAGATGACTTTACATAATGTGTAGATGTTTAATCCAACTTAGTGAAAATGCACCAGATAGCTGCTTCTGTGCTGTTCTTTTTAAGCAGTTGTTTTTTTGGTTTTTTTTATTGAAGAAAGTCAAGAATGGTTATCAATCACAACTTGCTGTAGGACATATATAATATTACAGGTTAAGAAGATATAGTGTACAAGTTTGCTTTGCAGGACTATGTGCCAAATTTGAAACCTGAATCTACAGCTAAGGTACAGCTTATATATAACTTACACTAGGCTGTAGGGCATCGTGTCTAGGAGTTAAGCTTGATGAACTTCTCTATGGCTGTCCATGGTTTTCCAACATGGCTTTATTGTGGGTTCCTTATCAATTTTACAATCACGCACCAAATCCTTCATACTAAGCATTTAAGCACATTTATATGGCAAACGTATCACACAGAGCATGTCAGGTGTAATAAAAATGAGTGGAAATGCACGTAAATCATCCATCATTGCCCTGGAAGCTTTGAGAGTAGGCATAAAATGGCATAATACAGTATAGTTATAAATGCATCCTAATTTTGTCTCAGGTTAGAGTCCTTTTCACTTTTCACTCTTCTCATCTGATTTTCAGCACCATGTTGCCAACCACAAACAGCAACGGTGCCCTGGCTTCCAGGGACGCTGCACGCCACACAGCGGGTGCGAAGCGCTACAAGTATCTGCGGCGGCTGCTTCATTTCAGACAAATGGACTTTGAGTTCGCCCTGTGGCAGATGCTTTACCTGTTTACCTCTCCTCAGAGGGTGTATCGCAACTTCCAGTACAGGAAACAGACTAAAGATCAGTGGGCCAGAGATGATCCTGCTTTCCTGGTCCTGCTCAGTATCTGGCTATGTGGTAAGTCAATACTCATTCCCTAAATAATTAAAGAGCACTGTGGTCAAGGTTTGATGAGGATATTTGTGAATTTTACCTCTAACCTAATCTGTTTGACTACATTTAAACAATCACTTGTCCTGCCAGTGAAACCCTGATGTTGGCTCTCTGCTATGATACCTAAACACTCCCTGTGTTGTTGTGCAGTGTCAACAATAGGCTTTGGTCTTGTGTTGGAAATGGGAGTCGTGGAGACGCTGAAGCTGCTGCTCTGGGTCGTCTTTGTTGACTGTATAGGAGTCGGTCTGCTCATATCAACTATAATGTGGTGAGCAGTAGCATTGAATAAATTAATGAGATGTCCTCTTATTTACTCTAATTAAGGCGTATTGTTTGTTCTTTACTGCATGCCAAATCTTATGTGTTCTTCTCCAGGGTGGTCACCAACAGGTACCTGCTGAAACAACCCAGCAGAAACTTTGACGTGGAGTGGGGCTACGCATTTGACGTTCACCTCAATGCTTTCTACCCGCTTTTAGTCATCCTGCACTTCCTGCAACTTTTCTTCATCAACCGTGAGTAGCCTGTAGATCTGTATGAGTTTAATCAGCATGTGTGAAATTAAATCATCTGATTCAAACCAACAAATGTTTGTCAGTACAGTTAAAATAAAATTTAAAGGGCTAAAGAAATGTTTATGATGCTCTTGCTTCACTACATTTCTCTTTTTCATTTCTTATTTCTTTAATTTTGTACCATGGCGGTTGCTAATATTTAGGCTTGATAATTTCTCCATAGATGCATTACAGCACTGATGGCTCTTCTTGTGTGTTGTTTTGTGTGTTTTTTAGATCTTGTGATGATAAGTTCAGATTGGTTCTTGGGATATTTTGTCGGGAACACTCTATGGTTGATTGCTATTGGTTATTATCTCTACATAACCTTCTTAGGGTACAACGGTAAGTACCCTGCGCATCATAATGCTGCATGCATTTTCTTAATCTGTTTTTGATTTATTGCTGAAAATTCAATTTCATTATATCTTAGTTACATTAGAAATGAAAAAAAAAATCATATTTTTTTAATTTATGAATTTTCAGGTTCATCATTTGTTGATTTTCTTAGTCTTAATCTGTGAAAATACTGACTGTTCATTTCTCCAACAATGTGTCACCTTGTTATCACTAAAAAGCTGCTGTAAATTGGTGATTAACGCCAAAAGGTGATCAGAAAAGTAGCATAACATTTTCTACTGCGCATGAAAATGTTTCATAAATTTTTGTAACTTAACAACTATAATTTTGCTATAATTCACAAAGTCCAATCAGCCCTAATTTTCAACATTATTAGTATTTTATGGGCTTAGATGTGCAATAACAAAATGTAATACAGCACTAAACTGTGATCTTGATTTTGCTACCATCTAGTGGCCATTTGGTGACATTGACACAAGTGCAGCAGACTAAACTTTGAATTTACACACATCTACAGGTGTTTTCGCTAAAGTAAAGTGAGAAGGGTTTAACTTATTAGAGATTCATTTTCTTTGTGGCTATAAGGCAGCATGACCACCATGGAGCACGTATACCTTGAGAGAAATGTAGTTCTTGCTGTCAGTGGTTCATGTAAAGAGTCTTCTCTTTCAATCCTCACAGCTCTACCCTTCCTGAAGAACACCGTGGTGCTGCTCTACCCCTTTGCTTTGCTCGGCCTTCTCTACATCCTCTCCATATCTCTGGGCTGGAACTTCACTCGGGGTCTCTGCTCGTTTTACAAGTACAGAGTCATGCAGGAACGGCTTGCCTCTGAGATTGGACACTAGCTGGCTCCAGGCTGACGCAAAATCTGTTTTCAGCTCATCTCTACGTGACAATGACTCCACGTCCAGCTGCTGTCAGACAGGATTTTGCTGAGAGGGACCTCTGGTGGACTCTTGGTAAACTGGTTGATTGATGCCGAGCCGGGTGACACTGCTCAGCTCTCTCTTGATTTTCTGTTTGGCTGTGATGTTGAGCTGCGGCTACAAAGTCCGTAAACGGTGATGTGTTCAGACTGGTGACAGAAACGATGGGGGGTGGGGATGAGACGCAGCTTTTACTGTTGTTTTTTTGAATGATTTGTAAATATGACTCTGGCAGGTTGTAATATAAACACAGAGGTTTGTTTTTGATGAGTTTGCTTTGTTTCTTTGAGTTTTCTTAAAAAAATAATCAGATTCTGCTTATTGAAGAAGGAAAAAAAAGTTAAGTTAGAAACATGGGATGCAAACTTATTTTCTTTCTTTTCTTTTCTAAAAGTGTACATTCCAAAGCACTTTCAATAAAAGGTTTTAACTTAAGGTGCCTCAGTTTTATGTGCTGGCACAGGTTCAGCACAGTTTAGTTTAAAGCTCCCAGCAGCAGCAGCGTTTTTGTTCTCTGGATTACTTTTGTAGTAACACGCTTCAGTCTCATGGTGTCGCTGTTGCAGTTGCAATCACAACTGAGAAACTCGCTGAAGCATCGCTGATGCTTTTGCTTTCTGTGTAAATGAAGAGTGACTATTACAAAGGCTGGAAGATCTTAGCAGATGTCTTCAGTGTGTCCCATCAGTTCATACCGTTGATACAAAGCAAAAAAGGGTAAAATAGTCATCGTGCTATCCTGTGATGTTCTAAATAAAATGGAAAATTAATGTAATCTTAACTTTATGAAAGTTATGTTACCAGTAGGGATAAATAAATAGCCCTAAAAGGTAGAAAATTTATCTTAAAGTCCATAAAAATGTAATTTTATTTAAGAAAACATAATATCCAGCCTGCACGCATTAAAGAAATCATTCAAGTAATTTCAATAATTATGGGATGTTTGCCTTTCTGTGTGTGCATGTCAGTGGCCTCCATTCAAAATGTCATGAGTGAGAAACTGATTTTCCCAAATTCCACACCAATAAAACTGAACTCAGTTCTGCTTAATATTAATTTTATTTTTTCATAAATGGCTGTTGGTAAGAGCAGATGTTAAAATTAGGCAATGGAAAGGTAAAATAGGCATGTTAAAATGTGATCACTATTTAATCAACATTCCCAGAGCAAAAAGTACATATTTTTGCAAAAAAAAGGTTAACTTTATACAAAGTGCAGCTGCTATTTTTCTTGTAGTTGAATTACTTCATCTGCAGTTTTTTCCCCTTGTAACAGTAACAGAAATGCACACATGAAGGTAGCTCCAAGGAACATCTTCTCAGCATCTCTAAGTTTTCAGAAAAGATTAAAAGTCCATCAGTGATACTGGTGTGCTCTGACAGTAACAAAAGTGAATAAATCACTTACTGTCATCCATTTCACTGAGTGCATTGATGCCAGCTCCTCTGTAATCTCAAACTCTTTTGTTATCCCACGCTCTCATCGCTCACTGAGTGACACGCAGTCTGACGACGCCACATTTTTGGATTGCCTTGGATCGCTTGGAACCCTGGCTCAATAGGTGCTAAAAAAGGACTTGGTACCAGGTGCTGCCACCTATTAGAAAACCCTTAAATATGTGTTGAGTTGACTTGAGTAGATACTAATGGAGAAGGGCTGTGTGAAGAAGTATTAAATGTAGGATTCAGTGTGTGAATGTAATCAGCACCGTCACTTTAACCTCCTAAGACCCGAACTCTTCCACGGCATGCATTTTTAATTTCCCTTTGATATTTGGGCTGATTGGGTCCTGATGAATGTAAAAACAAAGAATTACCAGATTTGTTTTTTTTACCAAATTTTTGTCTCTAAGAAAAACGAGAGCCACATGAGGATATTCGTTTAAAATTTTGATAGAACAGTAGCAGTATAATGTCCTCGTAAGTGGATATCAGGCCCTTGTAGAGCAAAATTGAGTATTTTGGTCTAAATAACCCAAAATGTGATGTCCACATATGTGGACGCCAGGTCCTAGGAGGTTAAATATTTAAATATATTTGATGTTTCCTACTCAGGATTTAACCTAATGACCATGAACACCAAAGCCTGCTCTGTACCAGTCCAATTGTGCATCACTGTAATCTTCACCACAGTTCTGCAAACGAACTAGTTTTGTGTGCACTCGACTGTATCTAACTGCCTGGTACAATATTTCCATGCAGTCTTTGAATAACACAAAATTTTGCATGACGTTTCACAAAAAACACAATCTAATCACATTATGTGTATGAGTTAATTTTCCAGCTGATAAAATGTTTCTCTCAAATGTACAGTTCTAACCTTTGAAAATTACTTACCATCTTCCTCTGCTGTCTTTCTCACACCTTTCTCCATCTCTCAGTGCATATTTTTTCTCTCTCAATGGGAAATAAAGTAGCTGTACTTTTATCTAGCAGATAAATTTAATGAGAAAGAGCATTCAGCCTTCAAGTCAAGTCAAGTGGCGTTTTATTGTCATTTCAATCATGTACAGTGGTACAGTACAGAGTAAAATGAAAATAGGTTCCTCCAAGACCCTGGTGCTACATATAACACATGACAGACAATCGGCACAGGACTACGTAAAGTGCAATGTGCAAAAATTGCAAAAAAACAAGACAAGATAGTGCAACATTAGACATATCAGGATGATACAGACACAAGACAGTGCAATGGAAATGTGCAAAATACTGACTACTGAATTTCCCGGAGGACCCCACACGAGGGACTAATAAAGTTTTATCTAATCTGTTGTGCCAAAAGTATCTTGGTGTGAGGGGTCTTTGCAGATGGAGCGGGTGCTATAAGTGTCCGTGATGGAGGGGAGAGAGGCTCCAATGATCTTCTCAGCTGCTCTCACTATCCGTTGTTGGGTATTGCAATCCAATACGGTGCAGCTACCATACCAGACAGATATGCAATTGCTTGGGACGCTCTCGATAGTCCCTCCGTAGAACGTGGTGAGAATGGAGGGAGGGAGCTGGGCTTTTCTCAGCTTCCGCAGGAAGTAGAGATGCTGTTTGACCTTCTTAGTTATGGAGCTGTATTGAGGGATCAGGCCCCTCCTCTGTGGAACCAGCTTCCAGTTTGGATTCAGGAGACTGCCCCTCCCTGAGTCTGCTCTGCTGGAGGTTTCTCCCTGTTAAAAGGGAGTTTTTCCTTCCTACTGTCACCTTCCCTAAATATAATTGTTGGGGTTTTCTCTGTTTTCTTTGTATTGTTGTAGGGTATTTATCTTGAAATGTAAAATGTCTTGAGGCAACTTTTGTTGTGATTTGGTGGGGGAAAAAAAACAAAAAAAAACAAAAAAAAAACAATATATATATATATATATATATATATAATTGAAATGAATTAAAAAACTGAGCAAAAACTATATTCGTCTTTGAGATATTTCATTTATGTATTGCAACTGCTGCTTTATCTAGGCTGGACTGTGACTAGATTATGGGAATGACAACTAAAAGAGGGTCAAAGGGGGTCAGTTAACCTCACAGGATGAGCAGAGATTGCATGCTACAAAACTAAATGCAACAGCTTGAGTTCAGCTTTGACTTATGCTATCTAATATAACCAAAAAATAATGTTTTAATGTTTAAAAAATAAAGGTTGAGCATGTAAGCAGACTGTGGGATGACATTATATTGTCATTAGGAACTTAGCAAGTATCTCCAGTAATATGTGTGCACATCAGAACTAATGGGAACAAGTTCCCATCATCAATTGATAGCATCTGAACACTGTACACTTTATCCCCTGAATTATGCTACACATAAAAATAGATAAGTGATAAAATCCAAGGTTTATCACAATTTATTCAACAACGGCTTTTAACTTTATGTGAAGTGCTGTTTCTATTTTGCTTGTAGTTAATTACTTTGAAAGCAACAATGTAGCATTTTCATATTTTACAATTCTTGTAGCATTCGTTGTCATGGTCATCATCCTGATATCCTGTTGCAATTATGGCGTAAGTGTTAGGATGTTAGGATGAATGGGTTAGGAGTTAGGGTTTGTTTTTAAGGATTTGGCAATTGCACAATGTGATCATGGCAACTTGGCCTCACAAAACTCCCTGACTGAAATGAGCTATCAATCCCTTTTTCATTTATTGTAATTGTTTATTTGTGTATATATACAAAATCTGTACTTTTTAAAGAGTCTTCATATGTTTTTTTTATCATCAAATTTATATTGCAAATGTAAATAAATATACATGATAGTATCGATCCCAGGCATCGGCATCGGATCGATACTAGCCTGGTGAGATCGATTCTTTACTTTGAGTTCTGCTTGTATGCTATGCTGTGCTTTCGGCAAAAACGAAACAACCAGGTCGCTGGACTCACCGCTCCTGTGTCAGCGGAGAGCACTTTGCTCCCTCTCCCCCACTTTTATGTTTCGGTGTAGCACTGACACGTCACGTGACTTAGACACTTTGGGGGTTGTTAAGTTGTTTACATATTAATTATATATATATTTTTTGTTTTTGTTGTTGAGAATTTTAATTGTGATTTTTTTTGTATTATAGTTTATCAACAGTATTTGTTTTAATTTGTTTACTGGTTTGCGTGCACTTAAGATAAAAAAAAAAGATCGCCACCACGGCAGACCCGATGGCAATTTCATAATTAATTCTTACAATAATCACACGGTTGCTGTAACAGTACATTCAACGGCTGCAGCTCTCCCGCTGGCAGCCGTACACATCACCACCACCAAACCTGCAGCGGCATCGCAGAACACGCCCTGCCACATACCCCCATCGCCCGCTTCACCTCACCCCGCGAGCAGCAGAGGGAATCGACTCGGACCATCGGCGCCCCATGCCCCAGCCCAGCGATGGGGAAGTGTCAACTCTGGTTGCCCGCGCCTCCAGCGGAAGCCCCGGAGCTAGCCTGATGGCCACCCATATCGCAAGCAGCGGCGGCGCAGCAGGCGTGGAAGTGAGCTGGGGACCATGCAGCCTGCATGCCGAAGTGGACAGCATGCCGCCTTCAGGTGTGGCAGGACCCCCCCGCACCTCGACCTCCGTCTCCAGCTTGGCAGGTCCTGCTGGCGCGCCAGCCTCCGGTCCACCCTTACAGTGATCACACGGTTGCTGTAACAGTAGCCTACATTCAACGGCTGCAGCCCTCCTGCTGCCAGCTGTACACATCAACTCCAAAAACAACAAGCTGGCGAGGCATCATTGTAGATGCAGTGAAGGTGAGTCCATCTCACCTGCAGCGGCATCGCAGACCACGGCCCGCCACAATAATAAAACATTTTTTATTTAATTATAAATAAATTGTTTCTCCTAATTATGCCCTGGGTTTTAACTAATTATTAATACCAAAGGAAACATCACAAAAAACACCTAAGGTCCATCCATCCATTCACTTCCGCTTATCCTTTTCAGGGTCGCGGGGGGCACTGGAGCCTATCCCAGCTGTCATAGGGCGAGAGGCGGGGTACACCCTGGACAGGTCGCCAGTCTGTCGCAGGGCCAACACACAGGGACAGACAACCATTCACACTCACATTCACTCCTAATGGCAATTTGGATTTTCCAATTAACCTATCCCCACAAGCTGCATGTCTTTGGACGGTGGGAGGAAGCCGGAGTACCCGGAGGGAACCCACGCAAACACGGGGAGAACATGCAAACTCCACACAGAAAGACCCCGGCCTGATGTTGGAATTGAACTCAGGACCTTCTTGCTGTGCAGCAGCAGTGCTAACCACCGTGCCACCGTGCTGCCTACACACTTAAGGTCATGAAAATTAATTGCGATTTAGCAATTCAGTGAAGCATCCACCTTATTTATTGAAAAGTATCGTATCGGTATTGGTATCGGCGATACTGGCCCGTATTTACTTGGTATCGGATCAATACCAAAATATGCAGCATCGCACACCACTACAGGCCACTGAACTGCTGAAATGTTGGACAATGGACAACACTGAGGGGACTAACTTCACTAACTTTCACATTGGTACTTAATGTGGTACTTAAAAGTACCACCACAACACATGAAGTGCAGATTACAATACAAATATCGTGGTTTCATTCAACTTTTAGGTTCATTGTTAAAGAGCATGTACAAAAACATTATGACATCTTTCATTAGCATGATACACCACCTTCCCCCAGAGACAGAGTTATGCTAAAACAGGTGCACGTGTCTTAATGAAAGAGGCTCACCCCGACATAAAGTCAGACTTTATGTTCATTTGATCACCACAGAACTTGCGTGGTTACATCATTAGCAAAAACCTCGATTTAACTCTTTCACCTCTGCAGTGGAGTTTAGTCTGCGGACACTCAACAAAAAGGTGGTATTGTAATAGGGGCCATTTCTTACTCCTATGAGAAGCAAGAGTTAACTTGAGGATCAGGTTGGACGTGTCTGTTGGTGGTTGGCATCCCAATGACACTTCTTCCAGGGCTGAAGCGGGACTGTTAAAAAGTGTGTTAACGCATTACTATTACAGGCTGTGCCAAACTGCATTCTTGACACTTGATTCGGGAAGGTGTGAAAGGTAATCCTGCAGCATATTTTGCCACTCACACTTGACAATACACCTGTGTTTGCTAACATCTTGCTGCCACGGTACAGTGTAAATATAAGCAAATGAATGAATGAATTAAAAAAGGAAAATACATTGATAATTTTCTGCTAGGACATTATGTGTTTTTTAAGAAGTCAGCTAATTGGATTATATTTCAGAAAAGCTTTTTTAGTATTTTTTTAATTTTATTTTTAAATTTAATGTTATTTTTTTGCCATTATAAAGCAAGCGACTGCTCCACCAGAACCTGAGCTTTTACATGTTTGCATGAGGAGATTTTGGCTGGACATAAAAAAACAGTTTTGAGGAACACTTTCCCTTTTTATTGTTTGCTTACACGTATATGATTTATTTAAAGATGAAATAACTTGGTGTCATTGTAAAGTGTGGGATCAGATTTATTAATTTAAAAGGTGGCTGAGTCCTGTTTAAGTGAACAGTCTGCTCACTGGAGTTCAATCATTAAACCTTCTAATAACTAAAAACAGAAAGATTTATGTAGCTTTAATTTACACATTTCATGCCACAGAGTAAAATCCATGCATAAAAATGAACTTCTCACATAATTTGAGCTTTAAGAAAGTGACATCTGGTTGTTTGACAGTCACTCAGTCAAACAGATACGAAGATTATTTGATAAGACATCCCGAGAAACTGAAACTTCAACACAGATATACCAACAGATGAACTGTTGATGTAAAAGTTTGTACTTGTTTGTAAAGTGACATTGCCATTTTGCTTTTAGTTTAATTATTTTATCTGCAGGTTTTTTCTTGTTAATTGACAGAAATCCAGTCTGCTGTCCACTTATATTTCTGTCAGAGGAGGACAGCTGTCCTTTTCAGATCCCTCAGTCAGATGTGTGTAAATACTTTTAAAAGGTAAACACACGGAAAGCTCCCCGACCAGATAACATCCCAGGTCGTGCTCTCAAAGCATGTACACATGAAGTGGTAGCTGTCTTCACAGACATCTTCAACCTCTCCCTGTTTTTGTCTGTAGTCTTCTCATACTTTAAGAGGACGGCCATCATCCCTGTCCCAAAGAAACCTAATGTGAGCTAAGTGAATGACTGTCACCCAGTAGCACTCATCTCTATCGTTATTCACATCTTCACTGCCTGCTACACTTGATCCTTTTCAGTTTTCATACAGGCAAAATAGATTCACAGATGAACTTTTTAACTATCAAATAAGGGACACTCTGGCATGCCAGAAGCACAATGCGCAACCAGCTGGGTACAATGTAAATATACAGAGATTTAAGGTTGACTAAGGGAACCAATTTTTGCTCATCATACAAGACCTCCTGGCTAAAATGGGATAGTTGGCAACCCTAGCTCTCCCACCGGGACCATAACAACACATGTGTGGATGCTGTTTATTGACTACAGCTCAACTTTCAACATTATAATTCCATCCAGGCTCATCTGCACATCAGCATCTCCTTATGCAGCTGAATTTTGACTTGTTCCTGAGCCATAGCAGTTAAATTTTTTTCTTCTTATCTTGGTAGAACGTGCGCTTTGAGCGTCTGAGGTCTCGGTTCTTGGCAGTCACTCGCTTACACAGATAAAAAGATCATCTGATTAGAGATCCAGAGAAACCCAAACTTCAACATACTGACTAACAAGTTGTTGTTGCCAATGTTTATCCATGGCCACTATCCTCAAAGCTTTGGTACATTCTTCTTTGTTTACAGTGATCTTATGCAGGAGCAGCAATATTCAAACTTCCTGCTGTCAGATTTTCCCCAGGTGCATTTAACAATAACTAAGTTTAAAAACAGAAAGGACGAAGATGTCAATGGTTTTAAGAGGACTGTGGCACTTTGGTACTTGAAAAACAACTACACTTCATTTAGATAGAAAAAACTTGGTTATATTATAAAGATAAGAACACAAAACATGGGATGCAGACTGCATTACATATATCATTGTTTCATTCAACTTTTAAGTTCATTGTTGAAGAGCGTATATAAATATATTAGGGCATCTTTCATTAGCATGATACGCCACTCTATCGAGAGTATTCTGTCTGCCTGTCTGGTAACCCTGTATGGCAATTGTAATGCTCTGGTCTGCAAAGCTTTAAGGAGGGGGGGTCAGAGAAGCACAACAATCACCAGGTCTGAACTGCCAGCAATCCAAGACGTCTACAGACAGCGCTTTAGAAGGAAGGCCCAGAGGATCCTCTCTGATCCTGGCCAGACATCCTTCACGCTCCAGCTGTCACACAGAAGGTACAGGAGCATTCGGACCTGCACCGGCAGATTCTGGGAAAGTTTCACAAGCCATCAGGCTGCTGAAATGCTGAAATATTAGACACTGAACTCATTCCTACATAAAGACAGACTTCATTTGATCACCACAGAATTTGTTTGCGTTCACATCATTTGCCAAAACCCTAATGTAACTTTTTCACCTCTGCAGTGGAGTTTAGTCTGAGGACACTCAACAGAAAGCTACTGCTATTGCTACAATATGCTATTGTAATAGGGTTCTATTTCTTACTCTTATGAGAAGCAAGAGTGAACTTGAGGATCAGGTTGTACGTGTCCGTCAATGGTTGGCATCTCAACGACAGTTCCTACAAACTGTTGTTCAACACAAACCGCTGCAGGGCTGAAGCATGTTTGTGAAAATGTTAACTCATTATTATTACAGGCTGTTCCAAACTGCATTCTTGACACTTGATTCAGCAGGTGTGAAAGTTAATCCTGCAGTATATTTTACCACTCACAGTTGACAATGCACCCGTGTTTGCTAATATCTTGCTTGACATGTTTGCATGAGGAGATTTTGGTGGAAAGTAACCAAACATAAAGACCGGTTCATACGATTTTGAGGAAGACTTAAGAAAAGCTTTATTTTTGCTTACACGTATATGATTTAATTCAAAAATGAAATAACTCTGTGTTATTGTAAAGTGTGGGACCACATTTAGTAATTTAAAAGGTGGCTGAGTGCTGTTTAAGTGAACAGTCTGATCACTGGAGTTCAATCATTAAACCTTTTAATAACTAAAAACAACGATTTATGTAGCTTTAACTCACACATTTCATGCCACAGAGTAAAATCCATGCATAAAAATGAACTATTCTTTTTTTTTTTTTGCCTGTCCTATTTGGTTCTTTAGCCGTCAGAATTGTTGCCTGAAGACCAACAAGGAGACCCAATGGATTTACTTCATCACGGCCTTGACGTATTGGTTCATTTGATCGACTTTGTTGTTATTATTTATTTTCTTTTATTTTCAGTTGTTACAGACGGGACAGACATGACTGAGGGATAGAAAAGGGAGAAAGAAAGATGAAGGAAAAGAAAAACAGAAGGGAAGAGGGACAGTGAGAAAGGGCACTTAAAAAGAGAAAGAAGAGGAAAAAAAATCTCCTGGATCACCTGTTGAGAGAGAAAGAAGAGAAAACAAGCAAAAAGACAAAGCAACATACCAAACACAACACCATCATGTTAATCTAGCTAAGTGTAAACAGCAGTAAATACTAAATATTGAATGTTGTTGTGTAGCAAGCAGGACCGACAGCGCACAATGTGCTTGGAAGTAGCAGCCAATAGAGGTGTAGTTTATGTCTATGAACAGTGAACACCCGTGTGCACACCTGTGTGGATCAGCGCGCTTGTATTCAAAAGGTTTCCCCATGTAATGGTCTGCTAGAGGATGTAGAGAGCCATAGCCCCGTCCCCCAGGGCATGAAGCAGGCATGGAGGAGATCCAGGCCCCAGACATCCAGAGGCCCCAGAGTGCGAGAGCCCAAGGAGGACCACCGGAGGGGCATCCGTGCCACCCTCCTGGGAAGAGCTGAGGAGAGCCCCAGATGAGGGGTCACCCAGTAGCCACGGAGCAGAAGCCAGAGGGGGCTGCAGTGGCGTGCCCGCCGGCTCTGCCGGCAGCCAGCTGTGCCAGAGTGAACCGAGCCGCAGGCCCAGAGGCCGGAGGCCCGAGGGCCCCCTTTGCCCCGGAAGAGGCCTGACCGAGCAACAGGCGCCAGGCCCCGCCAAGTAGTCACCGGGAGTGAGCTGGTACATACCTGAGCGCCCAGCCCCGGACACCAAGAACCACCAACGCACCGACCCCTGAGGGCATCAGTCACCGGCAGGGAGTGTGGTGAGGGGAGATAGGCCACTTTGGAGGGCCTGGGAGTTCCCAGAGAGGTGGAGTGTAAGACCCGACCTGACATATAGACACAGACAAACAGGCACACACAGACACAAACATGCATTCCCACCCTCATGCACACATATACAAATACTCAGCACTCACCCAACGTAGGGATAGACATACATGGACACTGTACACACAATCACACTCCCCAAACAAACTCTATACCCCGGGTCCAGGTACCCTCGCCCCTAGAGGGGGAAATGGTACCTAGGCCCAGGAGATGTTACCCTTTCCCCCGGGGTGGAGGCAAGCAGACCTCCACAGGCTCCGCAGCAGCAGAGAGGCCCCGCATCCCAGATCCCAATCGAATGGCCAACACCTCCTCCCAGTCCCCCCGCCCCGATGGCCAGCAGAGAACAGGGGTGTGTGAATGAACTTCTCAAATAATTATTGCTTTGAGCAAGTGAGATCTGGTTCCTTGATAGTCACTCACTCAAATAGATAAGAAGATCATCTGATAAGAAAATAAGTGACAGAAATCCAGTCCGTTGTGTACTTATATGAGTGCTTCAAAGTTAGGTTCAGGGTCTGAAGTGGAAATGTGGAGGCCAGCAGACAGGTGATCATCATATCAAGAGTCGATCTGTGTCTGGATTTGTTAAACTTCAACAATTACAATGTTTGTTCCAATTCTGTGATTGAATTCTGTACATGGAGTTGGCTCTGATTCTGCAGTCATACTCCGATGATGTTAACTATTTTAGTTACAACATCAAAAACACGGGTAATTTTTAACGCTGACTCACATAGTACCTCCTGATGTATAAGACAATGCAAAAGTACCAATTTCATTTCCTGGTTCATTTCAGTCACTTTATCTTGCATTTGCTTCAAAAGTCTGACATTTTGTCCTGTCAGATTTGCACAGACATCAAGCTGATAGCCTGTGGCCTGTTAAGGTTTAATGGGCTAGGGGTTAGGGTTCATTGATGAGGAGTTAAGGTTGGTGGGTTATGATCTTGGGCAATTTGGCCTTGCAAAACCCCTTACGTCACATGAGCTCCTAGTCCTTTTTTCATTTACTGTAAATTTATTTTGCTGTGTTTATTTGTATGTATGCAGACAAATAAAATCTGTACTTATTGCAGTTTTGTCTCTTATTATATTTTGTGTTTACATTGTAAATGTACATAAAGATATAAGTAATGTGGTGGTAGTACCATCTCATATGGAGAGCAATATGTCTCAAAAACGTGACAAATGTGTACAATATAATCCACAAGTATAAAATAAGGTTTACAAATGTGTGTGCAGTCATTTGTGTGTAACTTTTGAGGACTCACTAGCATGCGCTTCAGTCCACACACAAATACAAAGTAATTTGACCACATAAAACTATTTTGCAAATGCATATACCTAAACCTGAATAAATACTGATCATTTATGCAGATACATTTGGGTCACAGCATTAACTTTATTTACTACTACACAGTTGAGAACTGGTCAACTTCTTCAACACCAATCTGGACAAACTGTTTCTTAATGAATGTTGTACATGGTTTGTGAGACTGCAACACAAAAGTTTTTATTTGTTGTTATGAATCATAACACTCAGGTCTCAGAGTGTACAGCATCACTCTTTTAGACTGCATTAATCAACATTTCCTTGAACTTCTCCAAGTCGACGTTCTTCATGATGAAGACTTTGTGTTCTTTTTTCAGCTTCTCGTCGCGGTCCAGCACCATCATGCCTCGAGTGTAGATCCCCTGCAACTCCACCGTCACTGCAACCTGAATGAGTAACAAAAGAATTCATTAAACAATGATTTCAGCGAAGATGTTTTACATTGTAACCTGACAAAAAAAGTTGCAGTCACTCGCCTCTTCACTCTTAGGTATGACTGCATCATTGATGGCTGCAGCCATGGCGTAGGCATCACAGGGATTAAATTCTTGATGTTTCTGTTCACACTTCTGTTCACACAGTATGTCAGAGGTAATTAGACATCTTATAATATTCTGTAAGTTGTCACCAGTGGGGCACCAAGATTTAAGCAAAAGGGCTGCGAACACATTTACACAATACTGAAGATGGATTAAATTCATTGCTAACTGGAGCTTATTTTCTTGTACAAAGTGAGGACTTAAGACTTAAATGCTTGATGCTTTGTGTCAATTAATACACTCTTACCTGTCTTGAGATGCGTAAAATCTTTTCCACAAAGTCTGATTTTTCAGTATGTACAGATAACCAGGTGTCACAGAAAGACTAAGGGAAAAAAAGACTGTAAGATATTTTCACATACCACTTTATACACAAACTCAGTGTTAGCAGAGATCCTTTCAAACTTTAAAACTGTTCAGACATTATTCATTGGAACAGAACTGAAGCCCTCGTTCAGCTTGTTTCCCTCCTCACCCATGGCAGGCAGTTCCAGCAGGTGAACTCCCAGGTAGCGATGTAGGTTGGGCATGTGTAGCAGTCCAACACGATGTAAGCAGCCTCTGGGTCACACACAAAGTTAAACTCTCCACATATTGTGATGTTACCCCTGGCTGCACACAGAAACAAGCACAGTCACACACTCATTCTCATATATATCAGATATTTATAAGACTAAAATCACGAATGGATAATGAGAGACAGAGGAAATACTCTGTGAGGAGACCACCTTCAATGGTTCCCCCCATGATGTAGAGCGCCTTAAGCTTTTTAGGCAAGGAAGGGTCCAACTGCACTGCTGCAGCCAGGTTCATGAGGGGGGCAGTGGATATGAGGATCACCTGAAGGCAGGAGACAGAGTTGAATTGATGATTTTATTGCCCCCTAACCAACCTTTGAGCTGAAAACAAACCCTCAGATGTAAAATAATAATTTTCCTTGAAAAATTCTTAATATATATGCATCAAGTTTTTAAAAGAATTATTATTGATAAATGTGTTTAGAATGAATTGAGAATTAAACTGGTTTGGGTGGCCCAGTGGTGCAGTTTGTCTATTCAGCACTTGAAACTTCATGACAACTGCCAGATAATTTTTATGACTTCCCAATTTAAACTGCATTGAAGCTTCAAGTTATGCTTTTTTATGTGTGTTTGGCAACTTTGTGATACTTCGCAACGAGTTGGCTTCTTTCACATCAAGTGCATTGTACCCTTTGCAATCCATAACCAACAGATGATATCCTTGTGTCTACATCCATTTTTACTGGTCACCATGAAAAAGCAATTAAATCATTAGCTCTGGGTAAAACAAGTTTTTATTAGTCAAGTGATGCAATTTCATCTGTGGGAGTTCAACAATTTTCAGCTAAATGTCAACATACTTTTTTAGGAACACTTCAAGGCATGTCTGCTGAAATAATCTGTGACTGGGCCTTTAAATGAAACATTTGATCAGAACCACAAACCATTTACAAAAAGTGGGTAAATGTATTCATGTATTTTGAGATCACCTACTTCTCCACACAGCATTTTTACCCAACCCCTGTGTAAGCTACAACGTTCTTAGTGTACACATATCACAGGAAAATGAGGCTCTCAATTTTCATTCATGTAAGAAGCTTAATGGTGCAGACACTCACCTCTTTATCATTTGCATTCACAAGGTCAACAATGGCCTGTTTGGCTTTTTTCTGCTGCACCAGATCCAGGCTTGGTGCGTGTGGATCTGGAACGTCCCCAAACCCATCTGATCCAAAGAAATTATCTGCATGGTTTTCATGGTCCACCAAAGGCTTTGAGCAGCCACGGTACACTGGAATCTGTATGAGTATTATACGCTGGATGTAAGAACATATCTACGAACATATTCGTGTAGAAGGGCTCTCTTACAGCGTGACACAAACTTACATCCAGCCTGTCGCAGACTTTCAGGACACGAAGGACATTTCTGAGGACATTCTCCACAGACGTGTTGCCATAGCAGCAGGTGATCCCCAAAACTTCCACATCAGGTGTGGAGAGGGCCATCATGATGGCAATAGCATCATCCACCCCAGCATCCACATCAATGATGAGCTTCTTCATCCTGTGTTTAACCACAGGATTCAAACCTGAAGAGTGATTATTTCTAATAATAATCCATTTTTGACCACATGTCTAACTGTAGCCTATCTCAGCTGTCAGATGGAGGGAAAGAGGCAAAAACACAGATAACTACAAATATTTTAAATAAACACAATACAGTGTTTTTCTCTTCACACTCTCAAAACCTTTCTCTCATAGCATAACTACATGTTTTGTAGCTTTCCTAAATATGAAGGTTAGATTGAAAGACTGCTTCAACTGTTTTATGGTAGAGGCAGGAGAATGTTTTAGATACAGCATTAAAATGTGTAGTGTTCAGTACAAATATCATAATTAGATCATCTTTTAAAATATCTGGGATCTTCATTTTACAATATATATGAAAATAGTCGCTTGCACAAAGATTTTGAAAAATGTTCATGAACAGGTAATTGACCTGCATCTGATTGTGGCAAGGTTAAAGAATTTTAAACAACAGTTTCCATTGTCAAAAAGCAAAAAACAAATCAAAAAACCACAAAATTATGCTTTTAGGTGCAATAAAAAGAAAGAAAGAAAAAAATAAAGTGATTTCTGGGGGTTTTAAGAATTACATTTTAAAGATATGTTAACCTTCACAAATACTGTGAGATTCTGAAATTATTACTGAAATAAAATGTAAAATACTCACCTGGTAAATGGATTCTGGCAGATGTTTAGAGCTTAGTGATTGGAGCTGTGATAGCTGAATGCTATCAACTGAAGAGCAGCCAGCTTTATATGAGGAAGTGTTACATAAGTACATGGCTAACTCCACCTTCAGATATGCTGTAGGTGTTACAAATTTAGCTTGAATCGAGATTGTCCAAATTTCCGCTTGCTTGAATAAAGTGAAAAAATATTTTTGTCATGTAAATGAACAGCATTTAAAAAAATCACGCACAGAGAGGTGGGTTGGGAAAGTAGATTCTTAAGGTGTAACACTTGTATCCTTTGGTATCGACTAATGGGTGTTATCTTTGTATTAATGTTTAAGAAGACGGTTACAAAAGTGCTACCTGCTAAATTATATAAAAAGTGGCACACTAAGATAGACATTTTCACTTTTTATTGTCATGCAGCAACAATTTAGATAATTAGAATTAGAATCAAATATTTAGAACATATACTAGAAGGAACAGAATTTATTTCATTTGACAGACTAGTTACACAATATGGGATCAACAAGAAAAGATTTTTAGAATATCAACAAATTAAATCCATAGTAAAAAAGAAATTTAAACCGGGTCAAGTTGAACTACAAACACCACCAAGTGTGGTTCAATTTCTTACTCTTAAAACCCCCAAATTACTATCCAAAATATACAGAATGCTTTCTAAAACAGATGAATCAATATCACTTCCTATTGCAAAATGGGAAGCGGATTTATCAGTTAACTTAGACCTAAACTTCTGGTCTCAGATTGCTTAAAAACCTTTCATCTAATCAGAAATCCCAGTCTTCAATTAATTCAATACAAAATATTACATAGAGTGCACTATACAGGTCATCGGATGTTCAAGATGGGCTTTACGTCTACCAACAACTGCTCACACTGCCAAACCAATTCACCGGACAATTATATCCACGCTCTTTGGTTCTGTCCACCAGTTCAGAAGTTTTGGCGCGAGATATGTGAAGACTTATCAAAGTGTCTGAAATGTAACATTCCAACTTCCCCCTTAGTGTGTTTGTTGGGCAGCTTAGATAATGTCACTTCAGAAAAGAATATAGCCCATATGGTTTTCACTGCCCTATGCATAGCCAAGAAAACAGTCCTCATGAACTGGAAAAATAAAAATAATCTTAATTCTAACCCATCCATCCATCCATCGATCCATCCATCCATTCGCTTCCGTTTATCCTTTTCAGGGTCGCGGGGGGCGCTGGAGCCTATCCCAGCTGTCATAGGGCGAGAGGCGGGGTACACCCTGGACAGGTCGCCAGTCTGTCGCAGGGCTAATTCTAACCAATATAGAAATTATCTATTAGATTCTATTAGATTAGATTAGATCTGCCTCAATTTTATCCTAACCACATCAGATCAATTGCTCTGGGCTCCTTTGATCAGCTCCATCACCTAGTGGGGGTGGGGGGTCATAGTTTGGTCCCGCCTTCACTGTTGTGATTGGTGTGGGGGTAGGGACAGGCTTAGGGCGTCGGGGGGTTCCCCGGAGGCATCTTCCTTGGGGGGCTCAACCCGGGGTAGCGGTCATGTCCGGTTAGGGGCTCTGTTGGCTCTCGGGTGACTGTTTCCTCGTGGCTGCGTGCAGCGGGGCTAGGGGAGGGTCTGTGCTGACGGACGTGGGTTACTGACCTGGTAGCCTGGCTGCCCCTGGGTGGGTCCGGGATGGGCGTGAGGTTCTGGGGGCGCTCCGTCTCTGGGCTGGGGCCCGGGCCGGGCCTGGGGGGCTCTTCAACTGGTGGGGGAGATTGTCACATCTTGCAGGAGCTTTCCTCTCTTCAGGAACTCTCTCTGCAGGAGGGGGAGATACAGGAGAGGTGGAGGAAGATCTCAGCCTGGGCGTCTATTGTCTTATGTAGTCTGGAAGATGAGTGGATGGTGGGGTGGGTGCAGTTTTCTCTGTGGTGGGGTTGGGTGGACTGTCCCGGGCTCTGTGGGGCCGGGAGGCGCTGCTGCACTGGGCCCCGGTCTGGATGGGCCTGGGCCCCCTTTCCCTGGCGGGTCGCGGAGTATGGGGGTGCCTACTGGGGTCAGCGGGGGAGCTGGCCCCAGGGAGGGGTCACTTGCCCCTCCCTTCCTTCCCTCCCCATCTCCAGCTGCCTCCCTCTTCCCGCTCCACCACAACCACCCACACATGCAGGGCCTTGGAGTAGGGGTATGTCACCAGGGTGCAGAGGAGGCCCCCCCGTCCCCTTCTGGCTGCCTCTGCCTCAATTTTATCCCACAACTTAGACATTCACATTACTCACACTCTCATTACACATACATATAGGATCTTGGGGGTGGGCACGATACACGGAATCCAAATTACCATCAGGGTGTACACCTCACCCCTGGCATCGTTGCCCACCTCTCAATTTTAAATACACGTAGACATTGAGGGCTAGCAGGAGGGGCTATGCGCTTACCTGCTGCTCTCTGGCAGGTAGCTCCATGCCCTCCTGGGTTTTAATTGCACCTTAGAACACACATGCATCAACACTACAATGAGCGGGTGGAGGGAGGTTTGGAGTCTTCTCTCACCCCCGTTCTCTGTGGCCTGCTGGAGCGGGGGGGCTAGGAGGAGTTGGCCGTCCGACTGCGGTCTGGAGTGTGGGGCCTCCCTGCTGCTGCGGAGTCGGGGCGGTCTGCCTCTCCCCACCGCAGGGAAAAGGGTAACACCACCTGGGTCTGGGTGCAGTTCCCCCCTCCAGGGGCAAGGGTACCTAGACCCGGTTCGTAGAGTACGCTTGGGGAGTGTGATCGTGTGTACAGCGTCTCTTTTAGAGATGGACCGATCCGATATTAAGTATCGGTATCGGTCCGATACTGACCTAAATTACTGGATCGGATATCGGAGAAAAATAAAAAATGTAATCCGATCCATTAAATATCACGAAAGCACCTCACAAAACTTGCAACACGCCGTAACTCACCTCAGAACGTTAGCACGTCGGAGCAGTATGCATCACGTGATAGAGCGGCTGTGGCATGCGGGACCTGTCGGTGGTCTGGATAGCATTTGGAGCTTCGCTAGCAACCCGGCATTTCATCTCCGACAAAGTTATCCCCGAGAGAAGTAAAGCAAGTGTGTAAGTCCATCTCTGAATGTTTGTAAAGCATTCCTGCGTTAAGCTTAACGAGCGACTGCCTCTCGCTCTCGGCTGCTACTTCAAT
>NW_024582964.1:0-4544 GCF_018398535.1 Haplochromis burtoni | reverse complement strand
AGTGTGGGTGGCAATATATGCTGCAGGATTACTTTTCATACCTGCTGAAATAAAGTGTCAAGAATGCAGTTTAGCAAAAAGACCAAGACCCCCCATGCTTAATAACTACAGAGATAAAAGAGAATCATATTTTACCTACGAGAGTGGACGAAATTATCTAAATTGTTGCTGTATGACAATAAAAAGTGAAAATGTCTATCTTAGTGTGCCACTTTTTATATAATTTAGCAGGTAGCACTTTTGTAACAGTCTTCTTAAACATTAATACAAAGATAACACCCATTAGTCGATACCAAAGGATACAAGTGTTACACCTTAAGAATCTACTTTCCAAACCCACCTCCCTGCGTGTGATTTTTTTAAATGCTGTTCATTTACATGACAAAAATATTTTTTCACTTTATTCAAGCAAGCGGAAATTTGGACAATCTCGATTCAAGCTAAATTTGTAACACCTAAAGAATATCTGAAGGTGGAGTTAGCCATGTACTTATGTAACACTTCCTCATATAAAGCTGGCTGCTCTTCAGTTGATAGCATTCAGCTATCACAGCTCCAATCACTAAGCTCTAAACATCTGCCAGAATCCATTTACCAGGTGAGTATTTTACATTTTATTTCAGTAATAATTTCAGAATCTCACAGTATTTGTGAAGGTTAACATATCTTTAAAATGTAATTCTTAAAACCCCCAGAAATCACTTTATTTTTTTCTTTCTTTCTTTTTATTGCACCTAAAAGCATAATTTTGTGGTTTTTTGATTTGTTTTTTGCTTTTTGACAATGGAAACTGTTGTTTAAAATTCTTTAACCTTGCCACAGTCAGATGCAGGTCAATTACCTGTTCATGAACATTTTTCAAAATCATTGTGCAAGCGACTATTTTCATATATATTGTAAAATGAAGATCCCAGATATTTTAAAAGATGATCTAATTATGATATTTGTACTGAACACTACACATTTTAATGCTGTATCTAAAACATTCTCCTGCCTCTACCATAAAACAGTTGAAGCAGTCTTTCAATCTAACCTTCATATTTAGGAAAGCTACAAAACATGTAGTTATGCTATGAGAGAAAGGTTTTGAGAGTGTGAAGAGAAAAACACTGTATTGTGTTTATTTAAAATATTTGTAGTTATCTGTGTTTTTGCCTCTTTCCCTCCATCTGACAGCTGAGATAGGCTACAGTTAGACATGTGGTCAAAAATGGATTATTATTAGAAATAATCACTCTTCAGGTTTGAATCCTGTGGTTAAACACAGGATGAAGAAGCTCATCATTGATGTGGATGCTGGGGTGGATGATGCTATTGCCATCATGATGGCCCTCTCCACACCTGATGTGGAAGTTTTGGGGATCACCTGCTGCTATGGCAACACGTCTGTGGAGAATGTCCTCAGAAATGTCCTTCGTGTCCTGAAAGTCTGCGACAGGCTGGATGTAAGTTTGTGTCACGCTGTAAGAGAGCCCTTCTACACGAATATGTTCGTAGATATGTTCTTACATCCAGCGTATAATACTCATACAGATTCCAGTGTACCGTGGCTGCTCAAAGCCTTTGGTGGACCATGAAAACCATGCAGATAATTTCTTTGGATCAGACGGGTTTGGGGACGTTCCAGATCCACACGCACCAAGCCTGGATCTGGTGCAGCAGAAAAAAGCCAAACAGGCCATTGTTGACCTTGTGAACGCAAATGATAAAGAGGTGAGTGTCTGCACCATTAAGCTTCTTACATGAATGAAAATTACTTTTTATAAATGGTTTGTGGTTCTGATCAAATGTTTTATTTAAAGGCCCAGTCACAGATTATTTCAGCAGACATGCCTTGAAGTGTTCCTAAAAAAGTATGTTGACATTTAGCTGAAAATTGTTGAACTCCCACAGATGAAATTGCATCACTTGACTAATAAAAACTTGTTTTACCCAGAGCTAATGATTTAATTGCTTTTTCATGGTGACCAGTAAAAATGGATGTAGACACAAGGATATCATCTGTTGGTTATGGATTGCAAAGGGTACAATGCACTTGATGTGAAAGAAGCCAACTCATTGCAAAGTATCACAAAGTTGCAAAACACACATAAAAAAGCATAACTTGAAGCTTTAATGCAGTTTAAATTGGGAAGTCATAAAAATTATCTGGCAGTTGTCATGAAGTTTCAAGTGCTGAATAGACAAACTGCACCACTGGGCCACCCAAACCAGTTTAATTCTCAATTCATTCTAAACACATTTATAAATGATAATTCTTTAAAAAAACTTTTCAAGGAAAATTATTATTTTACATCTGAGGGTTTGTTTTCAGCTCAAAGGTTGGTTAGGGGGCAATAAAATCATCAATTCAACTCTGTCTCCTGCCTTCAGGTGATCCTCATATCCACTGCCCCCCTCATGAACCTGGCTGCAGCAGTGCAGTTGGACCCTTCCTTGCCTAAAAAGCTTAAGGCGCTCTACATCATGGGGGGAACCATTGAAGGTGGTCTCCTCACAGAGTATTTCCTCTGTCTCTCATTATCCATTCGTGATTTTAGTCTTATAAATATCTGATATATATGAGAATGAGTGTGTGACTGTGCTTGTTTCTGTGTGCAGCCAGGGGTAACATCACAATATGTGGAGAGTTTAACTTTGTGTGTGACCCAGAGGCTGCTTACATCGTGTTGGACCGCTACACATGCCCAACCTACATCGCTACCTGGGAGTTCACCTGCTGGAACTGCCTGCCATGGGTGAGGAGGGAAACAAGCTGAACGAGGGCTTCAGTTCTGTTCCAATGAATAATGTCTGAACAGTTTTAAAGTTTGAAAGGATCTCTGCTAACACTGAGTTTGTGTATAAAGTGGTATGTGAAAATATCTTACAGTCTTTTTTTCCCTTAGTCTTTCTGTGACACCTGCATTATGCTTTCTGAGGGACAACAGTGTGGGCGGTTGGCGAATTCAGCTTACTTAGCCGAGGTAACGGCCCATTTGTCTCATCTTTTTCCTTCACAGTCCGAAGATGTGCTTGGGCTACTCCACTCTTACCCTTCTCTCTTTGGGGATGTGCCCTCGCGTACTAATGTCTGTGAACATGATATCAATGTTGGTGATGCAACCCCAATCAAACAGCATGCGTACCGCTGTCCCATGGGAAAGTGCGAGGTGATGAAGAAGGAAGTCAGTTATTTAGTGGAGAACGGTTTAGCACAACCAAGCCACAGCCCTTGGAGCTCCCCGTGTTTACGTGTCTGATGGCACCCCACGTTTCTGCACCGACTACCGGAAGGTAAATGCAGTGACTGTCTCTGATTCTTTTCCACTTCCTCATAATGAGGATTGCATTGACAATATAGGTCCTGCCAAATACATTTCCAAACTGGACCTTCTTAATGGGTATTGGCAGGTGCCTCTGACCTCCAGAGCCTCCGACATTTCTGCATTTGTCACACCCGACCATTTCATGCAGTACACCGTGATGGCGTTTGGCATGAAAAATGCTCTGGCCTCATTTCAGCGTTTAATGCAGCTGGTGTTGGGGGATGTGCCTCAGTGTAATTTGTGCTTGGATGATGTAGTGATATACACGGACACGTGGGAAGAGCATGTGGCCATCTTACAATCAATGTTTCAGCGATTGGCCGAAGCCTCGTTAACTCTAAATCTCGCTAAGTGCGAGTTTGCCAAAGCGACAGTCACGTACCTGGGAAAGCAGGTGGGTTTTGGGCAGGTTCGCCCGGTGGAGGTAAAAGTCGAGGCTGTCCTCAGCTACCCGGCCCCAACCACTAGGCGGGAGCTAAAGCGGTTCTTGGGCATGACTGGATACAATCGCTGTTTTTGCAAGAACTTTGCAGGAGTTGTGGCCCCTTTGACGAAGCTATGTAGCCCCCAAATCCCTTTTGAGTGGTCAGGGGAATGCCAGCATGCATTTGAGTCTGCAAAATCTCTCCTTTGCAGCGCCCCGGTTGAATGTTACATCTGTGAGGCTGTGGGAGTGTGTGGGCGTGGTGTTGTCCTCTCTCTCTCCTCCTCCTTCTTTATTGCCCCTCCCCTGTTTCTCTCTGCCCCTGCCTTCTCCTTTAGGACACACCTGCTGCTCATCTGCCCTCGCTTACCACCAATTACCCTCCAGAGATGATATAAGCTGGAGGAGAGCAGTGTGGGTGTGGGAGAGGCTTTTGGTGGATTTCCTTTGTGTCGGTCGGTCGAGCGAGCAGCGTTGCTGTCTTTTTCTGTTGAATCCTTGTTGTTATCTTAGTTGAAGCAGCCACTATCTTTTTCTTTTGTTACTGCTTATATGATTATTAGGTTAATTAATTACAATAAAGATTTATTTTGTGTTAAACCCCTCTGCCTGGCGTCCTTTTCATTTCAACCCGGATCCAACTGTTACTGTCCCCCACCCTCTTCGCCTAGCCTTCATGTGGGGGCGTAACGCAGTAATATCCAGTGAGGTTGGAGTGATTTATGTTTGTATACACGTGAATTTTGTAGTATTTTTGCAATATTTCAGAGAAGTAGAATTAAACAAATGAGATGATTTTATTTACCTGCAAA